>NC_081550.1:1182149-1182796 GCF_901000735.1 Corylus avellana
ACAATATTGGCACACTTTGGAAGCGGGGGGCCACAAAGTCCGAGATTGCCCTCGTATGAAGAGGCACTAAAGCTCTGGAGTTGAGTGCCTGATGGTATTGATCCATGGAGATTATTGTTTGCAACGCTAAACTTAGACAAGAAATGCAAACTTGCTAGTGATGCTGGTATTTCACCGAACAACTGATTTCCAGAGAGGCCCAATTCTTCCAAGTTTGTAAGCTCAGATATTTGATTTGGAATGCTTCCTGAGAAATTGTTATGACTGAGATTTAGCATGCGAAGACATCGCAAACGACTGATCTCAATGGGGATGTTGCCGCTAATATTATTGTTTCCAATCAATATTCCTTGTGGCAGGTTAGAGAGATAATTGTATTGTCTGTAGATACCACTGGTATAGAAAATGATGGGTAAATCCAAATAACTACGGTCAACTAGATCTAGATTTCTAGCTTGTTCTGATATCAATGCTGGCAATCCACAAAGTTCTTTTGGGAATTCACCTGATATGAGGTTATTAGACAAGTCTATAAAGAAGAGCCATGGAAGAGTCGACAACCAACTGGGGAGTGAACCTGTGATACGATTGAAACCTAGATTCAAGACTTCTAGCTTCTTAAGCTTAGATAGCCATATAGGCAATTG
>NC_081550.1:1182896-1184031 GCF_901000735.1 Corylus avellana
TATTCAATATGATCTCACACGGGACTCCAACTATTTATCTCCCCAGTCCCCAATACTATGATATGCGGTGCAAGAAAACCAAGCAAAAAGTAAGATCAATTTGACGATTTATTCAACTATAATTAATTGGCAAAGTTGAGAACTAGCTTGAATCAGCGAGGTGAATTAAGTTCCCCTAATCTCCTTGTTTATAACTTTGTTGATGCAATTAATTCATTTTAAATTAGCAGAGGATCTTGCATTGGTTTATCACACGTGCCCCAAACCAAATAAAATCACGCCAGTTTCACAGCATGGAAGTTGCAAACAACCGTAGAAAGTTGAAAATTTTCATTCTAACATATATAGCAAATCCTAATCAAGCCTAATGATGTTGATTTTTGTAAGGTCGGACTGAATGATAGTGGACACCTGCAAAAATGAGAAGACCATCGGAGGCATTAAGTCAGAAAACTTTTTTAAGATAATCTCAATAGAATTTTAGTTTTTTGGGCTTTTTATGCCCTCTGTTTTTCAGAGCTTGTGACACTTGTTATAAGATTTTGGAGATGGTCTCCAAGACGGGTAATGCTATAAGTTTTCTTAGAGTTATCACAAATGTGATATGTCTTTTAAAATTACCGTTGAATTTTAGATGTGATTTATTGACTTTTGATCTATTGATGATTTTAAAAGCCACATCACATTTGAGATAACTCTATGAAAACTTATAGGATTACTCCTCCAAGATTCCCAACATGATATTTTCTAAATTTTCGCCACAGAGTGGGCACATAGTTGCATAGTGTGTACTGCTTAATTTATACGACCTTCTTTGAGACGATTGTGTCTTTTTTTTTTACTATTTATTTATATTTTTTGTATTGTAACTTTTGTTTTGAGTCTATTGTTGTGAAGCTTACCTTTTTTTTTTGGTTTTTGGGTGAGATTTTACAACTCTTTTATTAATAGAGTGGATCTTTGGTCATTTATTTCCGTATCAAAGCCTAGTTAACAGTTATTCTTGTGTGATAACAACTCATGATTCTACATTATTATGCTGATATTTAGTTGGATCATCTGTCATTGTTCAAAAATTATTTCTTTTGTCGGTGAACTTCCATGTTTTGAATTTTCTTGCTCTGTACCTTGGATT
>NC_081550.1:1184131-1187693 GCF_901000735.1 Corylus avellana
ACCTTCCACTTGCGTCGGGAACGGTTTGGAAGTACATACAACTTTTCCAACAAGCGTAAGAAATTCTTTTTCTACTAAGGATCTTGCATTAGTCATCAAATGTGTCCTGAACCAAACAAATCAATGCCAGCTTTTCAACACAAAAGTAAGGTAATTAATATGATACTTATTTTGTTTCTATTGGAGGACTAGTTCACACCACCCACTTGGAATCTTAATCCATCAGTTCGATCGTCTGCACATTTTCTTCCTGGCGTACCTCGAAATTTCTTTTTTGACTATGGCTCTTGCATAAGTCATCAAGATGCACGCCAATTTTTTAGAAAAATCAACGCGGTTCGTCCTCTTACCCCTTCTTTCTCTTTGTCGCTCTTTCCCTGATAGTAGTGTTCCGTGTTTTATCTGAAATTTCTTTCAAACTCCGTTTTTGACAATTTTGTTTTACATCTAGGTCTAATTTTTCAAACTCAGATTTAATTATCTTCACCAGCCAAGGTGTGTCTTTTCGATGATGTTTATAATGCCGTGCTCCACCACTCTTGTTTGTATTGGGGATTTAGTTTTTTAGTTTTTTAGTTTTGATTTTTTGTCATTTGTGTTCTAGTCTTTGGGTCGAGGATGTGAGTTGGTTCCTAACATTTTAATCCGATGAGGAGTAGATCGGTATGCGGGATTATCTCTCATGGCCGGAAAATAAAGTTTGAAAATTTGGGCTACCCATGTCTTGGATCTAGTCTATCTGGAGCAGATTTGTTTCATAACTATAATTATATATGGATTAGTAGAAGAAGTCATAGATAATACTTGATTATAAGAATTTTCTGATTGTATCTATGATTTTGAAACCTCATAATTTTTTACTATAATTTATGTAAGAGCTTTATGCTTCTGATCTTTTATCAATAAAATTTGACAAGATTCTCGTTAAAAAAAAAAAATCATCAAGATGCCAGCTTTTCAACATGAACATTACAAAGTGGAAAGAAGCAACCTTGTCCTCTTTGAATTGATTAACTCTTCATCATGCAGGATGAAAAATGAAGAATCAGATTTTTTTTGTTTTATTTATTTTGGTTATGAGTATTTAATTTTTATCTTTTAATTTATTTTGTAATTTAATAATGATGAATGAAAAATTATATATTTTGGAATATATATATATATATATATATATATATATATATATATATATTTGGGTGAATACTCTGGTTAGAGATGAGGCTTCTCTTTTTGAGGTGTGATTCCTCTTTTTGGGTAATGAGGCTCTGTTAAACTCTATTATTGGTGGGTGAGACTCTCTATGCAATATGAAATCTTTTTTTTTTTTTTTTTTTTTTTTTTTTTTTTTTTGTGCTGCGTCACTTTTGGTCCCTTCGCTATTGGCGAGTAATGGAATTTAGTATGGCCAGCTGCTTTGTCAATTGTCTTGACTAACAAGCATTGAAAAGCATCTAAAGGACTTACTTGCGCCACATATTTTTCAATAAATTTGGCAATTGAAATCCTGCTATACTTTTATATAACAGTTTTCTCATAAGAAATTGAAGATAAAGTTTATGTTAAACAATGTCTCATTATTAATTTTAAAGTTTATTCAATAATAATTTTAAAAGTCATATTAATTTTGAAAAGACACAAAGAAGACTTAAGTCTTCCTTCTACACTACAAAAAATGAATTTTTTTTTCTTGACTGAGTACTGTTTTTGACGTGCTAGGTGGCCTGACACGTCATTAGAATTTAATGACGTATCATTATTGACGTGTGTTGTGCTAGTTAGCATTACCCATCAAAATTTCATTTCACATTGAAAACAAAATTTTCAATGAAAGGACCTAAATATCTGCCAGAAGAAAAAAGTCCTTTCTTTTTTTTTAAAAAAAAATGAAAAATTAATTATTAATTTTTTCTAAATTGATCGGATCTATTGTTGACTTCAGCTCTAATATGGCTTGCCTTATGTCCACTCCAAAAATCGTGTTTGGACTTTAAACACATTGACATAGTAGTCGTTGCCGTGCATATATATGCATATGTGTCTTGCAATATTGCTTTCCCTCTCCATTTCAAGTGAAAGGTTTATGAATTATATAAAACTCGTTATTTAATATTTTTAAATGTAACGTAATAATATATTTATCATGTAATATTATGTATATAATTAAATTTGTCAAATAAAATCTTTACTATAAAATACTCATTTCTATTTCATTTCAAATTGAGATAATCTTATTTTCCTGAACCCCCATGTAAAATGTCACCACTCACCACCACCATTTCATATCTTATAAAAGCATCTCCAACAAAGGCTGTTATTTTAGCATTCACGTTAATATATATATACTATTTTTTTTTTCGACTTATAAATTTAATAGATTAATTATTAAATTTATAGGCTCATGTAAACTTTACACAAATTTAATGATAAACTTATCTATTTACTATGAAATTAGATGATTAAAAAATGGTTGAACGAGAATGAATCCTATCATTAACGATTAGGAAAGCTAGATTTATCGGTGGATTTGAGTGTGTGGGCCGAACAAGTAATCATGGTACTTCTTAATAGAATTAATTGTGGCTGTGGCCGTGTCGAGATAATGGCCTCGTAAGAAAATATTTATTGGCCAGAAGCCCACAACTATGGCTACAAGCATAAAACAAAGCCTCAACTTTTAAATAAGATCTTATAAAAGTAATGTTATATACTGAACAAGTATTTCTATTTTTATTTCCCTTTGTATTTTCCTTTGTTATTTTGAGAAAAATAAAAAAAAAGGGGTTATCTTTACCTTTCATCCACAAAAAGCTGATATGGCGTAGCCTTCCATAGCATTAAGTGGATGGAAATGAATTTTTTGATTAGGAAGATTACGCCAAAATAGATTTTCGTGGAGGTAAGGTAGATACTTGTCTGGTATATAACATTACTCATCTTATAATGTTGACAATTGATATGGTAGTCCTAACCAACGTTTGGATTAGTCCTTATATATATATATATATATATATATATTCTATGAATTTGCTAGAACTATCACGTCTGTCTTGTTTGGTAATAGACTTGCTTAGTGGATTTTTAGTTTAAAAGTAATTGATGTGATATAAAGTAAATCGAAGTTTTGACTTTTTTATATAAAAAAACTTTTGTTTTGTAGTGGGTTTTTGTTTAAATACTAATAAAAAGTAATTTATATGATATAAAAAATACAAATATTTGAGACTTAATTTTTGGTAAAAAAAATGGGACTTGTTCAAGTCCATTGCTAAACAAAATCGTCAACATTGTGAGATAAAAATGTGATTTTCTAGCATCGACAAGGTTCGAAGTTATAATCTTTATTAAATTATTATTTATCCGAAAAATTGAAGCTAATATATTAAAAAGAATAAATTTAATCATTTTATCTTACACGAGACTCCAACCTCCCTAGTCCCCAATGCTATGATCTCCCTAGAATTGGCAACTAGAATTTGGGCCGGATGTAGAATTTGTACTTTTGTTGAGGTTTTTGGTATTTGTGTTATATTGGTACTTGTTAACTTGCAAGTCTTTGGTGTTC
>NC_081550.1:1187767-1235662 GCF_901000735.1 Corylus avellana
TTTTTTTTTTTTTTTTTTTTTTTTTTTTTTCGAGATTTTACGACTCAAGGTCATTTACTATCAAAGCCTAGTTAATAGTTATTCTTTTGTGATAACAACTAATGATTCTACATTATTATGCTGATATATAGTTGGATCATCTGCCATTGTTCAAGAACTATTTCTTTTGTCGGTGGACTTCCATGTTTTGAATTTTCTTGCTCTGCACCTTGGATTTGCCAAAAAGACCTTTTTCTGAAGGCATGAAGCTTTTCTAATTAATATTATCACATCAATTATAAATTTTAAATAACACAACACTATATAGATATAACAAAATAATATCCTTACTATAAAATGAATTTTTTCATATGGGAGCATCCTTTTCCAAACAAAAGAGGAGCAGAAACAGGGCTTTGATACCCATAATTATGATTATTTTGGTTTTTTTCTTGGGTGAAAAGCTGATATAGTTGCTGCTTTTGGTCAGAAATTTGTTTTCCATTTATAAGTGAAAAAAAGTTGAAAATTTTATTTTAGTGGCTGTGGATAAACAGCGCTGAACAAGAGGTTCAAACTGAAAGCAACTTGAAAGCAAGAGAACTAAATTATTAAATATTGAATCATGAGAAACCATATTGATAACAAACTCTAGAAAGACCTTCTGCTCAATCCGGCCAAACACACGGCTGTTGTAAAGTGGAACCTGTCTTTTATGTTGTCAAGGAATTGGAAATATGCATCTCTCCACTTACGGCTAAAAAGTAAAGGGCCACAGACTCCCCAAAAACCTGTAATGAAACCGAGAACCACAATAATCGGAAACCATGGGATTCTGGGCTCATCTTCCTCATCATGAAGCTTCTTGTCTCCATTGTTGCTAACAATATGGGCACACTCAGGAAGCGGGGGTCCACAAAGTCCGAGATTACCCTCATATGAAGAGGCACTAAAGCTCTGGAGTTGAGTGCCTGATGGTATTGGTCCATAGAGATTATTGTTTGCAACGCTTAAATGAGACAGGAAATGCAATCTAGCTAGCGATGGTGGCATTTCTCCGGACAACTTATTTGCTGATAGGTCCAGTTTTTCCAAGTTTATTAGCTCAGATATCTGATCTGGAATGGTGCCCAAGAGGTTGTTGTGACTAAGATCTAGCAAATGAAGTTGCTTCAAATGGCCGATCTCCACTGGGATGTTGCCGCTAAGATTGTTGTGATCAAGGTATATTGCTGGTCGAAGATTGAAGAAAGAATTGTAACGGAAAAAGATACCATTTCTCTTGACATAAAATGGTGATGCGAAATAACTATTGTTCGCTTGGGAATTTGCTGACACTAATGCTGGCAATGTGCAAAGATCCTTCGGTAATTCACCAAAAATGAGGTTATGAGACAATTGTAAACGCCAAAGCCTTGGAAGAGTCGACAACCAATTAGGAATTGAACCTGTGATACGATTATGATTTAGATTCAAGTGTTCTAGCTTCTTAAGCTTGGATAGCCATATAGGCAATTGACCAGTCAGTTGGCATTTACGAAGAACCAAAAGTTGAAGATTTTCAAATCCGCCATTGCCAGCCATATTGTCATCGGTTGGCATTGCCTCGTTCAGAAAATTTCCTCCGAGGAAGACTATGTTGAGAGTCTTGCAATGCATCAAAATCTTGAATGCTCCAGTGATATTGGTTAGCTTATTGTGAGATAGTGCAAGGAAGGATAAGAGTTTCAATTGAAGCAGCTCAGGTTGAATTTGTCCCTCCAGTCTATTGGTGGCGAATCGAATTGCTCTAAGGGACTTGCATGAGTAAAGGCTAGCTGGCAAAATACCGGATAAATGATTTCTCCCCATATCAAGAAAGGTAAGTTCATGAAGACTAGAGAAATTAAGGTTGGAGATATCTCCTCCAAATAAATTGAACGCTATATTCAATTCTATGAGCTTTGTGCAATTCATCAAAGATGAGGGCAAAGAACCTGCTAAGTGATTCACATCAATCCGCAGGTACTCCAATTTGGAGAGCTTTCCAATATTCTGAGGGAGCTTGCCACTCAATTCATTGTCATGTAACATGAGGGTGGTGAGTTTGGTAAGGTTTGTGATGTTACTGCTAATGGGTCCTGAAAGATTATTGGAAGGTAATGAGATTTCTTTCAATAGTTTTGCATTGTATATATCACGAGGAAGCAATCCTACGAGTGAGTTAAAACCAGCTCGAAAAACCTGTAGTTTGGAACATCCCCCTAATCCACTAGGAAGTTGGCCATGATGATGATTATGAGAGAAATCGAGAAGTTTGACAAACGGTGAATTGTTACAAATAAAGGATGGAATAGGGCCAACAAAACTATTGTTGCTAGACATTGAGCTTGGCCAAGTTCCATGCTCGTTGGAGGAATGAAGATTGGATCATCCCATTGAATTGATTGCTAGACATGTCAAGTATTTGAATGGAGGCAGGGAGGCCAATATGAGACGAGCTATTAGATGAAAATAGCAATGATATATCTCCGCCTAGATAGTTGTAGCTCAAATCAAGGATCATGAGTTCATTCAGGGATGAAAAGAATCTAGTAGGGAGAGAACCTGAAAGTAAATTGTGAGAGAGATTGAGGTGAGAGAGATGTGTGAGATTTCTCAGGGAGGGAGATATAGTACCTTTGAGGCTTTTAGAAGGTAACCAAATATGGGTGACATAACCACTATGATCACAAGCAATACCTTCCCAGTGGCAACAATCAATGGAAGACCAATTCAATGGAGGAGAAGACGTATTGAAGGGTAAGGACAAGAGAGAGTCTTGGTCTATTTGGTTGCATGCATGATTCACAGAGAAAATACAAAAGAAAAACAAGGTGATCAAGAGGAAGAGGAGGTTATGAGCCATCAAATCTTTCATGGTTCTTGTTTGATAACTCATACCAGAAGGAGCATAGTTTGGTATCATATATAGAAGAAGCAAGAGAAAAATGAAGTACGTACACCTTCTATGGCTCTTTCATAAGTCAGCAAATTAGGTGGGGGGTTTTTGACTTATTAGGTTGCTTGACATGTCACATTAATTTTGAAAATACACAAAGAAGGCTTGACAAAAAATGAGTATTTTATTGATTGGGTGTTTTTGACGTGTTAGATGGCCTGACATGTCACTAAAATCGTGTGTCGGGGTAGCTAGCATTACCCATCGAAATTTCATTTCACATTGACAACAAAATTTTCAATGAAAGAACAAATATCTGCCAGAAGAAAAAAGTCCTTTTTTAAAATTATTTATTTATTATTTTTTCTAAATTGAACGGATCTATTGTTGGCTTCACCTCTAATATGGCTGGCCTTATGTCCACTCCAAAAATCGTGTTTGGACTTTAAACACATTGACATAGTAGTCGTTGCCGTGCTTATATATGCACATGTGTCTTGCAATATTGCTTTACCTCTCCATTTCAAGTGAAAGGTTTATGAATTATATAAAACTCGTTATTTAATATTTTTAAATGTAACGTAATATTATGTATATAATTAAACTTGTCAAATAAAATCTTTACTATAAAATACTCATCTCTATTTCATTTCAAATTGAGATAATCTTATTTTCCTGAACCCCATTGAAAATGTCACCACTCACCACCACTATTTCATATCTTATAAAAGCATCTCCAACAAAGGCTGTTATTTTAGCATTCACGTTAATATTTTTTTTTTTATATTTTTTTTATTTCATCTTATAAATTTAATAAATTAATTATTCAATTTGTAGACTCATGTAAACTTCACACAAATTCAGTGATAAACTTATCCATTTACTATGAAATTAGATGATTAAAAAATGGTTGAACGAGAATGAATTCTATCATTAACGATTAGGTAGGCTAGATTTTTCGGTGGATTTGAGTTTGTGGGCCGAACAAGTAATCATGGTACTTCTTAATAGAATTAATTGTGGCTGTGGCCGTGTCGAGATAATGGCCTCGTAAGAAAATATTTATTGGCCAGAAGCCCACAACTATGGCTACAAGCATAAAACAAAGCCTCAACTTTTAAATAAGATCTTATAAAAATAATGCTATATACCAAACAAGTATTTCTATTTTTATTTCCCTCTGTATTTTCCTTTGTTATCTCAAAAAAAAAAAAAAAAAAAAGTTATCTTTACCTTTCATCCACAAAAAGCTGATATGGCGTGGTCTTTCATAGCATTAAGTGGATGGAAATTAATTTTTTGATTAGGAGGATTACGCCACAATAGATTTTCGTGAAGGTAAGATGGATACTTGTTTGGTATATAACATTACTCGTCTTATAATGTTGACAATTGATATGGTAGTCTTAACCAACGTTTGGATTAGTCCTTTTATATATATATATATATATTTTTTCTATGAATTTGCTAGAACTATCACGTCGGTCTTGTTTGGTAATAGACTTGCTTAGTGGATTTTTAGTTTAGAAGTAATTGATGTGATATAAAAAGTAAAAATATTGGGGACTTAATTTTTTTGTAAAAAAAAAATGGGACTTGTTCAAGTCCATCACTAAACAAAATCGTCAACATTGTGAAATAAAAATGTGATTTTCTAGCATTGACAAGGTTCGAAGTTATAATCTTTATTAAATTATTATTTATCCAAAAAAATTGAAACTAATATATAAGAAAAAATAAATTTAATCATTTTATCTTACACGAGACTCCAACCTCCCTAGTCCCCAATGCTATGATCTCCCTAGAATTGGCAACTAGAACCGGTTGTAGAATTTGTACTGTTGTTGAAGTTTTTGGTATTTGTGTTATATTGGTACTTGTTAACTTGCAAGTCTTTGGTGTTTTGTGTTTTGTACTCTTCTTTTTCTTATTATTTTTTCATCTTCTTTTATTTTTTTTCCGAGATTTTACGACTCAAGGTCATTTATTTCCGTATCAAAGCCGAGTTAATAGTTATTCTTTTGTGATAACAACTCATGATTCTACATTATTATGCTGATATATAGTTGGATCATCTGCCATTGTTCAAGAACTATTTCTTTTGTCGGTGGACTTCCATGTTTCGAATTTTCTTGCTCTGTACCTTGGATTTGCCAAAAAGACCTTTTCTAAAGGCATGAAGCTTTTCTAATTAATATTATCACATCAATTATAAATTTTAAATAACACAACTCTATATAGATATAACAAAATAATATCCTTACTATAAAATGAATTTTTTCATATGGGAGCATCCCTTTCCAAACAAAAGAGGAGCAGAAACAGGGCTTTGATACCCATAATTATTATCATTTTGGTTTTTTTCTTGGGTGAAAAGCTGATATAGTTGCTGCTTTTGGTCAGAAATTTGATTTCCATTTTTAAGTGAAAAAAGTTGAAAATTTTATTTTAGTGGCTGTGGATAAACAGTGGTGGACAAGAGGTTCAAACTGAAAGCAACTTGAAAGCAAGAGAACTAAATTATTAAAATTGAATCATGAGAAACCATATTGATAACAAACTCTAGAAAGACCTTCTGCTCAATCCGGCCAAACACATAGCTGTTGTAAAGTGGAACCTGTCTTTTATGTTGTCAAGGAATTGGAAATATGCAACTCTCCACTTACGGCTAAAAAGTAAAGGACCACAGACTCCCCAAAAACCTGTAATGAAACCGAGAACCACAATAATCGGAAACCATGGGATTCTGAGCTCATCTTCCTCATCGTGAATATTTTTGTCTCCATTGTTGCTAACAATATTGTCACACTTTGGAAGCGGGGGGCCACAAAGTCCGAGATTGCCCTCGTATGAAGAGGCACTAAAGCTCTGGAGTTGAGTGCCTGATGGTATTGATCCATGGAGATTATTGTTTGCAACGCTTAACTGCGACAAGAAATGTAGACTTGCTAGTGATGTTGGTATTTCGCCGGACAGCTGATTTCCAGAGAGGCCCAATTCTTCTAAGTTTGTTAGCTCAGATATTTGATTTGGAATGCTTCCTGAGAAATTGTTATGACTAAGATTTAGCATACGGAGACATCGCAAACGACTGATCTCAACGGGGATGTTGCCACTGATATTATTGTTTCCAATCAGTATTCCTTGTGGCATGTTAGAGAGATAATTGTATTGGCTGTAGATACCATTGCTAGAGAAAAAGATAGGTAAATCCAGATAACTATGATCTATTAGAGTTCTAGCTTGTTCTGATACCAAGGCCAACAATCCACAAAGTTCTTTTGGAAATTCACCTGATATGAGGTTATTTGACAAGTCTATATAAAAGAGCCTTGGTAAAGTCGACAACCAACCAGGAATTGAACCCGTGATACGATTGAAACCTAGATTCAACACTTCTAGCTTCTTAAGCTTAGATAGCCATATAGGTAATTGACCAGTTAGTTGGCTAGAATCAAGACTCAACAATCGAAGATTGCATCCATTAGAACCAACAATACTACCATCAGCTGGGATTACCTCATGCAGAAAATTTCCATTAAGAAAAACTATGCTCAGAGTCTTGCAATGCATCATAATCTTAATTGCCCCTGTGATATTAGTTAGCCTATTGTGAGCAAGTGAAAGCAAGGATAAAAATTTCAATTGAAGGAGCTTAGGTTGGATTTGTCCTTCTAGTTGGTTTCGGCAGAGTCGAAGTGATCTTAGAGACTTGCATGAGAAAAGGCTTGCTGGCAAGTTGCCATTGAATTCATTAAACCCCAGGTCAAGTATAGTGAGTTGTTGAAGACTCGAGAAATTAACGGCAGAGATATCTCCTCCAAAGAAATTGTATCGTAAATTCAATTTTACGAGATTTGTGCAATTCATCAAAAATGGAGGCAAAGAACCTATTAAGCAGTTCATATGTAGAAGCATGTACCTTAATCTGGAGAGCTTTCCAATATTCTGAGGGAGCTTACCGCTCAATTTATTGTCATATAACTCTATGATGGTGAGCTTTGTAAGATTGGAGATGTCATTTTTGATAGGTCCCGAAAGGTCATTGGAAGGTAAAGAAATTTCCTCCAACTCTGTCGCACTGTATATATTGGAAGGAAGCGATCCTGTGAGAGAGTTAAAACCTGCTCGGAAAACCTTTAATTTGGAACATTCCCCTAGTCCACTAGGAACTTGGCCATCATGATGATTATGAGAAAAATCAAGGAGCATGACAAAGGGAGAATGAATACAAGGAGAGGAAGGAATTGGGCCCGTGAAACCATTGTTGCTAACATTAAGATTGATCAAACTCAATGCTCGTTGAAGGAATGAAGGCTCAATCCTCCCACATAAGCGATTACTAGATATGTCAACAATTTGAATGGAGGCAGGCAAGCCAGATATACTTCTAATATCTCCAGATATATGGTTGTAGCTCAAATCAAGGACCTTGAGTTGATTCGAGGATGAAAACAATCCATTAGGTAGAGAACCTGAAAGTGAATTTTGGGAGAGATTGAGGTGAGATAGACTTGTGAGGTTTCCAAGAGAGGGAGATATGGTACCTATGAGGCCTTTAGAGGGTAACCAAATATCAGTGACTTGACCTTTATGATCACAAGAAATTCCTTCCCAATGGCAACAATCAACGGAAGACCAATTTAAAGGAGGAGAAGAAGTATGGAAGGGTAAAGACAAGAGAGAGTTGCGATCTGTTTGGTTGCATGCATGATTCACAAAGAAAATGCCAAAGAGAAACAAGGTGAAGAGGAGATGATCAAGAGGCATGAAACCTTGCATGATTTTCGATTGATAACTCATGGCAGAAGAAGTATAGTTATTTTTGGACCAAAGGAACAAAAAGTGGAAGTCCTAGAAGACGCAAGAGAAACATAGGGAAGTATCAAGTATATATAATGTAAGTTGGCCCAAATTGCAAGTATATATAATCATGTCAAGTATATATAAAAGTAATATGTTACTTGTTTAATCTAATAACGAGTTAATCAACAATGGAAAAGTATTTGAGTTCACCATCAATTGACTTTGGCGACAATGCAAAGAATCTGCTACGGTTTGGAAGCACATACAACTTTTCCAACACAAAATTATTTTTCTACTAATTAAGGATCTTGCATTAGTCATCAATCGTGTCCTAATTCAAACTTTTCAACACAAAAAGAGTGGAATAATTCTAACAACGCGTATCCTAATAATTTATATTCAAAACCCGATCCGTAGTTTCTGTAGAAATATGTGTCGGCCGGAAATATAATATGAAAGAGATAAGAGAGCGAAAGCAAAATAACATTATCCGATCGAGTTATGTGATAGCAAGTCATAAGGTTGGTTGATACATCCTTATTCGAGATTGACTAGTAGTGTAATATATATGAATCAATTGCTTATGTTGTTTCTATTGGACCAGTTCAAACAACATATCCAGTAGAAACATAGTAAGCAAGTGATTCATATTACCTCACTAGGTTATAATTACTAGTCCTCCTTTGCATGTCTCACACTACCCACTTGGAAACTTAATCCATCAGTTCGTCTGCACATTTTATTATAGTTTAGTATAATAAGATTTGGATCAAGCCGAGTCAACACCATTAGACAGAATTAATAAACAAATCAATTTTTGGTCAACTTGCTTAACCTGCAATTGACCCGAATAAATTTAAATTACATTTCAACTTTATCTACTTCTCATTCTGTTAATAATTAATATTGATGCTTAGTAATGAGGCTTTATAATGTTATTTGTTAGAATGTAATATTATTGTCTTTACTGATATGTGTTTGTTTATGTGAATGAACTTTATTGGGTTGTGATATTACTTTGATTGGATATTGCACTTTACCTGCTCTCTACCTAATCAGTTGGGGAAGAAAAACTCCTCTTATTGGCTAAAGATAGATACCATGAAGAGTTTACCTGCTAGTTTGTTGGAGATGCTCTTAGATGCTATGATACCCTATACAAAGAATAACCGTGATATTTATCTAAGGGGAACTAAATATAATTTTAAAATAAAATTTTTCTTGGTACACTGTACGTTTGTCTCTAGGAAAATATAAGGAGTAGGGTTTTTTTGGGTGAACGGTAATATTCTCCTTTTTTTTTTTCTTTTTTTTTTTTTTTTTTGCAGGAAAAGATTGATTGGATCAACCAAAATGGATAAAATGTTTGTAACATATATAGGACACGTGTTGGATTCGGTTTGTGTCGAGTCATGGATATAAAACTATATAAGTCAATTATAACACAACCTATTTAATTAAATGAGTCAAACCCTTCGACCCTAACTTGTTATTTTGTGCTGAATTTGTGTTGAGTTTGTGGGTCATGTAACAAATTGACGTCCCTATGTTACATATTGGGTTTGAGTCGTATTGATGCATGATTTAAGACTATGTAGATCAACCATAACCAAATCAATTTAATTAAACAGGCAAGACCCCTCAATTATAACCCGCTAATTTTCTTTCGAGTTTATAAGTCGTGTAAAAAAAAAAAAAAAAAAAATCAGCGCTCTTGCTAAACTTCAAGGAGCTATAATTTTTTATTGTTTTTTTAACAAAAAAAATAAATAAATAAATAAAAGGGCTTCAAGCAGGGATGGACCTTGGGGCCCTAAGGGAAATGCCAGGTATTACCAATCCTGTGTCAATGAGCAAAAGGAGCACCAGTTTATTTTATTTTTTTTTCCCACTCTTCCATAAAAAAACAGCCCAAAACAAGTTTTCATGACCCAAGTCTTTTATCACTCTCCTGGTGTTGCGGTTGCTCAACCTAACAAACATTTACCTCTCTCGCTCTCTCTCTGTCATCGAAAAGCCATTTCCTGATTCCATCCACTTGTGTCTGTAAGATGTCAAACTGTACTGTGGAGTCCACCACGGTTGAAACCAGTGATGGAGTCAAGCTCCATGCGCGGCTCTTCAAACCGGGAGAAGAAATCAAGGGCAACTTGGTGGTTGTTCTTGTCCACCCATACTCAATCTTGGGTGGTTGTCAGGGCCTCTTGAAAGGAATAGCAGCTGGGTTGGCGGAGAAAGGCTACAGGGCTGTCACCTTTGATATGAGAGGCGCTGGGAAGTCAAGTGGGAGGGCTTCTCTCACTGGGTTTGCGGAAATCAAGGATGTTATTGCTGTCTGCAAGTGGGTCTGTGAGCATCTGTCTGTGGACAGGATTTTGTTGGTGGGCTCTTCTGCAGGTATGATCTTTTTGTTTGTTTTGCAACGAATTTCCATAGATCAAGTACCATTTTTTTTTGGTAAGAAAAGCTTAATGGTTGTTATCTTTGGTAGTGGTAGATTGCTTGTTTGGTTGGTATGATGGATTAGTTTTAGATCTATGAAATGTGTTAGATTTTATTAGCTATCTTGTTCTTTTATGTATTGTAAACAATTTTAATCTCACAGTGAGTAGCACATCTGGAAAAGTAGACGATTTGACGGAAAATTGATTGGTTTTAGTGTGTCTGATTTACTTATCCAAAAAGGAGGGAGGGGGTGGGGGCTGATTTAATTTGTTAGATCAATTTCCTTTTTTGATCTGTGATTTGCCTTGTTTAACAAATGAGGAAATTGGGCTGCTGGGGGTACTGATGATCTACCCTAATTGATGGCATTAAAAGGTGAAACAAGGGAGCTATCGAAGGTTTATTGCAACATTGGTAAATTATATATACACATATATTATCTTTCATTTTCCACCTGGTGCACCTCTTTGACAATGTTGCGTCACTCAATCACAATGTGATCTTAGATTAAACTATCTCATGTAAAAGATGTATTTTGAAGTATAGATTTCTTATATTTAAAAATCTTCTGAACATGTGAGTTTTCGATTGGATAGTAAATGCCATCCGGTTTATGTGAAATTTGGCATGCATGAGTAGGGTATGACATTTAAGCCAACAATGGACTTGGCAACATGTTAGTCCAGTGAAAATTAATGGAATGGTGTAGCATTGCAAAGAGTTATGCCAGGTGTTTCTTGAACTCAATCTCATATATAAGTGCATCATCTGATTGATAATCTTGGTGCTGGAGTTTTCCAAAATATCAAATTTGTCTGTATGGTTAGTATTACCATCTAATCCTATAATGTGCAATTATATTAGAATTTTGCTTAAGATCTGGTTTGTGTATGCTGATAAGACACTTTTCAGATTAGAGGTTGGCATATGCCTTTATTAATCATATGTCAGTGTCAGTAAGCATGGGGGTACTAGATTCTTTTTGGACCTTCCAAGATTTTCGTTCTAGAGGGATTAATGTGTGTGTTCTCCTTAACAGTTTCGCTTTTGATCAAATACCTCTATCCACTTTGCTAGTCTTTATTTTCCAGCAATTCTTGGTGTGCTTCGAATCGTGTAAATTTGAGTGACATAGGTGATTGCATGTGTGGGTTTAGTTGCACAAGTAGGTTGATTTTCAGTCTGACATGCAGAGATTCTTTATTCAAGGAACAAATTGTTGTACTTTTTGTGATTATGTCTTCGGATGCCTCCATTTCATATATTGCACAAGAAGGTTGGTTTTCAGTCTGACATCCAGAGATTTATTTGTTGAAGGAACAGATTGTTGTGTTTTGGGTGATTATATATGGCTTGGAAATGTATTGCACATACTATTTTACATCTTTGCGATAATATTGAGAGAAAATTTTGTGCTATGGAAAATTTATTGATTGAAGAACAGATTGTGCGACTGTAAAATTCAATGGTACTTTCATCAGAGTAGAATAGGTTCATCCTTATCTTTTGCCATGGTATCGGTGCTTCGATATCTAAATTTTATCTGATGCTAAATGTAACGAAAATACGATGACATGCATCATTCCATCATTTCATTAGAAGGATAGATCGAAAGCATTCAAGTACTGCCATTTCGATATCATTCTTCATCATAGGAGATGCTGTAGTGCATAAACTCTTTGAATCAAAGCAAATTTAGTTGTTATGCCTTTTCTGTCACAGGCGCACCAATTTCAGGATCTGCAGTTGATCATATTGAACAAGTTGTGGGCTATGTGAGTCTAGGGTACCCTTTTGGCATGACTGCCTCGATCCTTTTTGGGCGGCACCACAACGCTATCCTGCAGTCCCCAAAGCCAAAACTCTTTGTCATGGGAACTCGGGATGGGTTTACTAGCGTTAATCAGCTGAATAACAAGTTGAGTTCTGCAGCAGGGCGTGTTGAAACCCATTTGATAGAAGGGGTAAGCCACTTCCAAATGGAAGGGCCTGCTTATGATGCTCAGATGGTGAATCTTATCCTTGAATTTGTTGCTTCATTGTAGTAAATATCATCCAGCTCACTGAATTATGATTGGGTTTACTTCTGCTTTGTATGTATGTGCTGATTCACCATCTTTGTTCAATTGCAGGATTAGATTGTTTTTTTGGATTGTCTGTGCCATCTCAGTGAAAAAATGGCTAGATGTCCAAAGAACTTGGCCCGTAAACCAAGTACCATACCCAGATAATATAAGAGGAGTAATGCAATTTAAAAGACTATTATACGACTGTCATATAACTAAGATGTGATGGTAAAAATCGGTCCTTATATCAATAAAGGCTTGTAAAAAGAAGAATTAATAGTTGATTTTTACTATCATGTCATGTTATTTATATGGCAATCATATAGTAGTCTATTAAGTAACATTTATCATATATATATATATATATATTTTGAGAGAGAGAGAGAGTAGCATGCATTATCACAATAATCTTTATATGGTCAAGTTTTTTTCTATTTAAAAGTTTTTTACATCAGCATTTCGTCAGCTAAGTTAAACTTACAATAAAATCAAGCTAAGCTTTTAACCAAGAGAATTAGAACACGGCATAGGGGCGCATACATGTCAATTTATACCATTTTAACACCTTCATCTTGTGGATCATCAGATGCAACTCTATCCTCTTTAGCCATTTTATCCCCATTTGAACCTTCAACTACTCTACCTTCACCAATTTCATCATATCCCTGTATCCTCAATCTTTGTTCTTGATCCGTTAATTGCCCCTGTGAGAATGGATGTTCTCCATCTGCTTGGAAGCCAAAGGAGAAAGAAAACAGTACTGTTTTAATACTTGATGCAGCTATTAAATCCTTTTATTGCTTTCCAGAAACACAAATGCACTATAATTGCGGCAAAATCTTGTACAGCCTGTGTATTTGGGCCAGGAGATGCGAATTTTTTTAAAAAAACATGAACCATAAATGTTTGAATAACATCAGGCACTCACTTTGGTCCATTTGCTTAGACTCAAGTAGTGGGGAAAAAAAAGGCCTAACTTAATTGAAAAATCATACACAATTGGTGCCGTCAAATCTGAATATACAAAAACTAGAGGAAATAGATACAACAGAAGGTATCACTACTTTGTTTAACTTCACATGCTATATAACATGGTTATTTGTTAATTAGTTATTACCACTTTCACCGTCAGATGCATCTTCAAGCCTTTCGATTGCATCCACCAGGGCTTGTTCATGCTCCTGCATGTCAAAGAGCACATCAGAATTGTTGGAATGAAAGACTAGAGGTGACAATTTGTGTTATTGTATTGAGACATGGATATAAGCTTACTTATCAAAAAATAATCTGATTTATTTAATTAAACGGGTCAGACCCTTCAACCCTAACCACTAATTTTATGCTGGGTTCGTGTCGAATTTGCATATTGTGTCCAAAATTGTCAATCCTAATGTCACATGTCAAGTTCTGAGTTGTGTCAAAATATAGATATAAGACTATATAGATTAATCATAATCCGACTCATTTAATTAAACAAGTTAAATTGCTCTTAATCTTGTCCTGTTAATTTCGTGTTGGGTTCATAATGAGTTCGCAAGTTGTATCAAAAATTGTAACCCTATGAAATACCATGCAAGATAAACTGCAGAAGATGCTTGGTTCTTACTTTCAGAACTTTTTTAGCTTTCTCGATTTCCATGGGATCAGGATGACTAGCACCAAAAACTTTTTCCACCTGTTTAAAATTTCACAGCAATTAGGGAAAAGCAAATCACCATGACAAAAATTAATTATAATAATCAATTGCCTTCATACCTCCTTAATAAGAGTATCTGTGTGAACTATTTCAATATCACTCACAGCCTTCTTTCCAATTCCATTTTGTGATGAGGGGAAATCTTTCTTGGACTGACCCTTTGGGGTTCCTCTACCTCTTCCTGCACCAGTAACCGCACCACCACGTGCCATGGATTTCTTAAGCCCCCGGCCTGGTCCAGGGTGGCCACCCTTACGAGAAACTCCAGGCTCCTCACCTTCCCACTTGATATCTTCAGGAGATATCTAGCATTTAAAGATAAAAATATTATAAGCAAACGGGATTCTTCTAATTCATAAAGTGACATTCAAATGATAGATTTGTATTTATCTCAAGAGAGAGAAGAGGATAAAGGACAAGACTTAAGAAAGTGCATAATTAGCCAAATGCATCATAATATGCACCATAATTTGATGTTTAATTATGAGCATCCAGCCATCATGTTAAGAAATGCTACAAACAGTAGAAATTCCCCAAACGGGTTAGCAAAATTTGAAAGTCATCATTGGAGCCTTTCAGATATCAAGTGCGGAATGCCTCCTATATGCATCATGGATTTTATCTAAGTTGACACAAAATGCATTACGATTTGATGTTTAATTAGTGAATTGCATCTAAGTTGACACAAGAAACTGTACAAAGGTAGTCACCAATATTCCAGAAATCTTCAATATTCAGCATATATATGCTGTAAGTGGCATGGTAGAAAAACAATTAGTTAAAATAGATCATGCATTGAGACTCTAAGAGGATAGCAAAGCATCTACCTCTTTGAGATTGACCCACTCCCATGTTTCATCTGCTGTATTAATATCATACACCAGAGCATGTCGGCCCTAAAAACGTTTGGAAAATAGTAGGGATTAACGGAGGTACATCAATTACTCTAATAATGTGAAGTCAACAGTAAAACGTACCTCAGCACGGTTGTAGTCAGTTATAACTGCCTCATAAAAGTGGTTGTCTTCAGGCCACCTTGTCCATACTTTTCTTCCAATTAATGGATCATAGGTTGCAGCTTCGGCAGGTTCATTTGTCGAAAAGGCACCTGAGGTACCACGATTAGCAACCTGGGTCCTTCCAGCAAGACCAGAAGGGTACTGCATGCCCTTCATTGAGGATGCAGCAGGCAGCATACTCCATTAAAAGAAGATAGAGAGCAATGACAACAAAAAAAGAGAATATTCATTCCATCAGTCAGTTCACCAAAACTATCTTACTTACTGATTTTGGCTTCTTGCTCCTTGGCCCGGGGGGACCTCGTCTCAAGGCTGATGAAGATGGTTGCATAGATGGATGCAGTGCAGGAGATGGTGCACCCAGGGACAAGGAAGCCACAGATTGTGATGTTCTCTGTTTCTTGCGTGATGCGGAAACCGTAGGACTAGGTATGGGATCGTGAACAGGCTGAGTAGCATTGAGCATGCCAGGTTGAAGCCCTCTTGTCTTCCTCCATTCCCTAACAGCATGATTGATTACACTTCCCGTTAAAATACAAACCTGACTACAAGTCAATACATGCTAGATGAAAGCTACTCAGCAGAATATATCCAACATATTCAGACCTTATCCTCCGGATGATGTCATCAGCATTAACCCTGGATAGAAGCTCTCTGTGTTCTTCATCTGATACTCTAAGCTCCTTTCTAAGTTCTGTAATTAAACTTTCCTTGTCCTAAACAATAATAACGCAAAGGCTTTCAGATGATATAAATACAATGTTAATTAAACAAATGAATACAGAAGAAATGAATAAATACCCAAGTGATTGCATCAGATTGAGCTTTGAAGGCTCGAAGGACTGAACAATATGCTTCTTGCTCAATGTGGTGGATCTGGGTTTCCATATCACCATGCATCCTAGGTAATGAAGCAGAACCTACAACTGCAGATCTTCCATTTCCAGCAGTGTGGCCTGCTCTTTGAAATCTATTTTGATGTGAAGGAGGAAGGTCATCATCCGTTCCTGCAGTTGTTTCAAATTAAAATGGTCCATTAGATGCTCAAGTTTTTGGGATGTGGGATGTGGCTGCCAAATAGTCTCGGAATATGCAATAGAAAAGAAAATTTTCTACCAATGGGTTCATAACATATCAAAAATTATCAATAAACTAGCCATCTCCCTTGTATTGCTGAGAGAGAGAGAGAGAGAGAAAAAAAAAAAAAAACCAATAAACTAACATATATTGGTTTCTGATGCATCAACAGCAATTTCACCGGGTAAAAAAAAAAAAAATTAATGCAGGTTGTAGCAGGCCACTTATTGTTTCCGTACATCAGGTTATTACGATAAAAGATGAGAAGTTTCACATTACCCTCTGCCGGGCAAAAAAGGAAAAAGAACAGAAAAAAGAAAGAAAAAGAAAACAACAGTTTGTTCACATCACATAGTACTTGAAACTGTTAAACGCCAACGACAGAACTCTTCCTATCTCTAGGCACCAACTTATCAAAATCAGCATGCTAAATTAAACTCATCAAAAGCCTAACTGAAACCTTGAAAACTCATAACAACCCTTGAAAACCAACAAAAACTAATACTTAAGTAGTCGCAAGTACAATTGTGGAGTTTGTTATCCATCATGTTTTTTCAGATATATCAAACCCCAAAATCCACTTGAAAGACACACAGAACAAGGAATAAACATTGACTGCTTGATATAAACAATATATAATTAACTCAAACTATTGAAGAAGAACAGGTCAATAAACTACTATTCAAAATACAAACATAAAATTAGCTCCAAAGATCCATAAACTAAATTTAGATATTGAAAATGGAAATTCAGATCAATCAATTTGTCTGAAACAAGGGGATATCATTACAAAACAATTCATCAAAACACTCAGCGCTCCTGAGAACCCAAGAAAACAGTGAAGTGAGCCGAAAGCATAATCTCCAAATAACTAAGCACTGGTACCAGAGCAGTTGCAATTCATCATAGCAACTTCAAAATCCAATATTTAATTATAAACAGAGAAATCCCAGGAAAATTTAACCTCGTATTAACTAAGAACTACAAAAACAACCAAAAATTTCTTCGAGAACACGAGCAACAACACCAGACTCCAATCAAAATTTCAATGATTCAAGCATGGTGCGTCCAATTCAGCCACGAATCTATTGTAGGAGCTTCACGACCCCAATTCCCACTCTCTGCCTAAAACTACAATTACCAAACCCGTAAACACAAGCAATTGCACAGCCAACATGATTATTACCAAAATTTATTCACACCCAACTCTGAATTCACAAAATTTAAGCTCATGGAAACCCTAGAAACCCATAAAACGCATTCAAAAACACAATCTTTGAATTAAGCTCACCACTGCTATCAGAGAGCTCGAAGTCCATGACTCCACCAGATCAAATTTCACCAAAAAAAAAAAAAAAAACCTTAGAGAACTCTGCTTCAAAACCAGCTTAGAAACTAGAGTTTTCGATCAAATCCTTCGAGAACACCAGTTACTCTTGGCCGAAACAGATCGTACGAAGCAAACAGAGACGAATTCGTGGAGAATTGGACCAATTTTGAAACAAAATTCGGTCCATGATGCTCCAAAGAAGTTGAATTTGTGGTGCAGATAGCGATAGAACGCGATCGAATTGTTTAACTGGAGGTGGAGTTTCGTTGGGTAATTTTCGTCGAATTGTGGGGCTAAATTAAAATTTGAAAGAGTTTGGGGGCTAATTTGAGGTTGAAATTTGTAAATAGCGGACTTGAATTGACTTTATGGCGCCGTAACTTTTTCAGTTAATAGCTGAGTTTGAGTTCCGCGACGCATAGGTGTCTAAAGTCTGCCTATCTTTTCTTCTTTTTTCTTTAGAATTTGTTTTTTCTCTTTTTATTTTGGTTGAATTTTGAAGTATTTAATTTGGCTTTCTGTCCTCCTTTTTCATTTACCTTATTCTTTTTTTCTTTTCTTTTTTTTCTTTCTTTCTAAATACATTTTTTCTGCTTCAACATTTTGAAGTCGGGTGACCTTTCAATCAAATTTGAACCGTCGAAGTATGAGGTTGCGGAGTCCATTTACCCTAAAAGTAAGGCCGAACATCTTTCATTTATCTTATTCTTCTTTTATTTTATTACATTTTCTCTATAACAACATATATCTCGAAATGGGACGAGATTCCAATCAAATTGGCACAGTCAAAACGAGAGTTGCGAAACTCATTTACTTCGAGTATAAATTTCTCAAACAATCGCCCATTAATACAACATTGACATTTTTCGACTCCAAATTTAGAGCAATACTTAGTTTACCCTTTTCAAAGTCTATTAATTCACCCACCATTACTTCATGAAGACCATAAATATGGATAATGTTGTCTCCTGCTTGAAGTACTCCCCACCAAAACGTTGCCACTCATTCGAAAGGAAGTGCTCAATTTTTGTCAGGATTATATGGTAGCTTCTGGTGTGTACCTTATTTTGTAAGATAGCAACATGAGGCTGTCTTGTCGGGAAAAATAGGGAGACGTTGCTAAATGCTGATGCTACCGATTTTATTTGAAGGAGAAATTACATTCACCCTCCTTTAATAACTATTAAGCAATGCTGCAAATTATATTTGTATTCCATAAATATTTTACTATGTTGATGTGCCACTGTCATTTTATTCTTGAATTAGTTCCAGTTAAAAAAAGAAATTTCAAAAGTGAATTAGTAATGTCACGTTAGCATAATGGGATATTTATGTAAGTCGTTTGGTGATGCTTTTTAAATAGTATTAAGTTGTTTGAAGTGTTTTTGTGAATATTTTGTGTATTGAGTTGTTTGTTAATACTTTTATTTTTTTGTTGAGAAACAAAAAAATTGTCATAAAGAGTGTTGCCAAACGAGCCCGCATTACTCTAAAGCAATATGTAACGTTTTTCAAACTTTCAATTTGTGTAATGTCTTCGTTCGAACTGTCATTGGGACTACAATGTCTTTATTTCATGTAAAATAATGTCAAAATTATTCCTAATAATTCAAAAACAAAATATATATATATATATATATATATATATATATATATATATATATATATATTTTAACCTGGGGGTATCTTTGAGAATGCTTTGCTCTCCAAGTAACTTGTGCTTTTTTGTTTGGCCCTTATGAGTTATGGCCTTTTGTAAGGTTCCAGGATTGGGTTTCTGTGGAGTTGTTTGCATGGGGCTGTTATTTTCTTAGCTGAGCTGTTTTTTGCCTTCTTTTTCAATTCATAACCATTATTCCCTCCCCTCCCCAAAAAAAAAAAAAAAAAAAAAAATTCTTACTAAGTTGAAGTTACTATCATGTTATTTCTTTTATCTGTCTTTTTAATTACATGTCAATTGAAATTACAAAAAATCAGGCTGTACATTTTCACTCTTATTAATTTCTCTCTTTAATGACCGAAACATAATTTTAGAGACCAATGATAGAATGATTAAAGAAGGCTCAAACAATCTAAACATATGATCTTAAACCTCTTAAAAGATTAAAAAGATAATTTCACACCCTATTACAACAGAAGCGAAAATATTAACTTTTTTTATGAAACCATATCGAGAGTTTTAGATTCTGATTCCGTGAAATAAATTAGTATATGTGAGAGCAATCATACCTAATCGGGCAAGTGTTGGAGCAGTTTGAATCCCACCTACTTGAATATTTGTCTAAATAGATAAGATTCGGACAAACTCTCATATGGGACTGCGGTGTATCCAAACAATCTGGACCACTATTGCAAAATTCAAACAATGACTAGTTGATGGACACTACCACCAACCAACTTGTAGAAATTAAACTTGACATGGCCATTGGAGAAAGCTTTGCAATTACAGGACTAACAACAACATTTTCCTTCATGCCTAGACTCTCAGAAGTCACTAATAGACCCAACCCATTGTTAATGAAAGACAAACATCCTTTAATGGCCATCACATAATCTAATTCTCCAAATTTAGTTGACTTTGAAATTGCAATTTAAGTCATTCATAATGAAATAAGACTTAAGTGTTCATTCTTTGATATGGCAATAAAAACAACAATTGAAAGGAATAACAAATGAAAGATGAGTGCAGAAAAAAATCCAAAATCAAACTGAGGTAAGGAAGGTCTTTCGCATATCCATTTTTCTTATGGTTGCTCAAAAAATCAAAGTAGAAAACAATATTTTTTCAGTGCTATTAGGGTTAGTCCCTTAAATATATTAAATTTACTTGTTAAATTTTATTGCTTAATTTTTTATTTTATTTTTAAAAAAAAAGAAAATGCTAAAGGTTTTAGAACTTTTACTACAACTTTCTTATAAACTAATCTATAATAGGTAAAATAATTAAGAGTATATGGTTGATAACTCAAACGCTAATTAATTAGGTTGAGAAATCATATATTTTTTCTCATTCATTTCATTAATCATAGACTATTTTGTTGGTTTGTAAATAATTTTATAGTAAACATTATATTACCTTAACAAACACTTTTTACTAGTTCAATGGCCTATGAAAGTTTTCAAGTGGCCATGACACATACTAGGGTGTGGATTCGAATCTCCGCTATGAAAAATTCATACATATGTCTGATTAGCATTAATCATTTTGAATTCTCATTAATGCTCTGGTGGGACTAGGTCAGGTTAAAGACTTACCCTCTTTTGCTAAAAAAAAAAAAAAAAAAAAAAAAAAAAAAAACACAATTTTACTTGAGTTGTTAAAAGAACCACATTTTAGACAACACACAATAAAGTGAAATTAATTTTCTCTGTTTGTTTGTTTTTTTTTTTGGATAAATATAGTTGCGTGTTAGTTGGGCACGTATGTACCATCTATTAGATTTAGACCCTTCCACAAAGCATGTTAACAGCCTCATTCAACATAAATAGCAGTCAAAGCGTTTAGAGGAAATGCTGCTTTCCCATCTCTCCCCCAAACCGTCACTCTCCCCGCTCTCTTCCTTCCTCTCCTCTCTCGTCCTCCGCCGCCCTCCCAAATCCCCTTTTTGCCCCTCCCATTCTCCAAAATCCCCGCCTCGCCCTCGCCCCCGTCCCCGCCCCTCCGTTCCGCCATCCCTCGCATGCCACGTCAGTGCCCGTAACGGTGTTCGTGGCTTTGTTTCCATGGACTCGCCCTCACCGGACCTCGCCGTGTCCGTCGATTCCGTGGCGCACGATTTGAAGAACCAGAGCCTCGATGGCGATGATAGGAAGACGCCCAGATTGAGGCTTGAGGATCTGAATTGGGACCACTCCTTCGTCCGAGTGTTACCCGGTGATCCGAGAACCGATACTATACCGCGAGAGGTTGGAGAAGAGAAAAGATTGTTTTTTTTTTTTTTCTTCTCGTTATGCTATGTTTGGTTGTTGTGAAAAGAAAAGAAATAAAAATCTGTAACTTTTGTATTATGCTTTTGAGCTGGAGGTTTTTTCTTTGCATATGTTTAGATATTAAATTTGATGTTTGTATAATTCATTAGCAAAAGAAAAAAAAATAATGAAAATCAAAGTGTATGAGGGTAATTGATAATAATTTTTAATGTAAGAATGATTAAATTCGTAATCTTGTATTGAAAATTAGTGTTATGTTTTGGTGCGGATGGATTTTTAATGGCTGTGATTTGATGAGCTTGTTTATTTGATGCGGCTGTGTGTTTGGCTTTTAGGTATTTCATTCTTGTTATACGAGAGTGTCGCCGTCGGCCGAAGTGGAGAATCCTCAGCTTGTTGCGTGGTCGGAATCGGTGGCTGAGTTACTCGAGTTGGATTCCCAAGAGTGAGTTTTTCTTGTTTCTTGTGCACCCTGGCATGTCAGATTGTCTGTTGATGTGTTTGGGAGATAAGTCTAATTGAAACTAAAAGAATGTGTTTTGAAGCATCTTCTAGGAGGAAAGGCTTTGATGGCCATTTCAAGGAAAGAATACTTTTTTAGTTCAGGAATTACTTCCATGAGATAAAAACTTGATACTACTATTGAAAACATTTATTTAGGAAGCTTTGTTCTGTAAAGTCTGTGGTAAACATACCTGTGTCAGTTCTACTTTTTTATATGAATAACTGTTCTTCCGAGTTTGGATTATTGAGTTCTTGCTATAGACTGATCTGAAGTGTTGTATCTTTAAAGTGTGATAGCTACTTGGGCTTAGATGTCTCTATGTTAGCTATGTTGTGGGATTTAGAGCATGCCATATTAAGAAATAGGGATTTACTGGTTCTCTTATTTGATTCTTGCTATGAGCTTTAGTTTACTACAATTGGTGATCCCTTATTGATTTAATGCGTGTAGTACTTCATTATCATGGATTGTTTGGAGGTCTAGTTGTTTTCCATATGTGGTAGGTATTGCACGCTCCATTGGACTAACATTGGAATCTTGTTCTGGAATTTCAGATTTGAAAGGCCAGATTTTCCTCTTTTGTTTTCTGGGGCATCGACTTTGGTGGGATCGTAAGTGTTTTTACTTTATAGTTTTTGTTTCACAATCAGCCCCTTTGTAACTTTTAATATAACCCTGATTGATCTTTAATTGCACAGCTTGCCCTATGCTCAGTGCTATGGAGGACACCAGTTTGGGATGTGGGCTGGACAATTGGGCGATGGTCGGGCAATAACGCTTGGAGAGATAATTAATTCGAAGTCCGAAAGGTGGGAACTGCAGCTTAAAGGTGCTGGGAAGACTCCTTATAGCCGGTTTGCAGATGGACTTGCAGTGCTCCGAAGTAGCATCAGGGAGTTCCTTTGCAGTGAAGCTATGCATAGTCTAGGAATTCCAACAACTCGTGCTCTTTGCCTTGTCACAACCGGAAAAAATGTGACTCGAGATATGTTCTATGAGTAAGTTTTCACCATAATTTGAAATAGGATCAATATGTGGCTACTGTAGCTTCATCTGTTTCACGCCTTTTTTTGACATTCATGTTTCCTATATGTTATTTGTAACCCTCTTTGAATTTTTTTTTTTATTTTTTTTATTTTTTATTTGGTGAGAATGGGACACATTTATTTTTCTTAGGAAGTCTTAAGGACCCAGAATTTATTTACAAGTGTGCCTAGGTTTTAAGTAGGAAAAATCTTCAATTATTTTTTCTTTCCCTGTTTCTTCTATTCTCTCCGGATTTTCAGAATTTTAGCACTTTTAGTTGGGAATTATACTAAACTTCGATATATCTAATTATCCTATGGGGATAGGTGGATTCTAGGCTTGTTATAAAGTTTGCCTGGATTACAATTTAAAGTGGTAACTTTTAATCTTGGTATTAGAAACTCCTTGTTATGTTATTTATAGAAACATCATGTTACACATGTGAATACTAATTTCATGTTTTGAGTCGCAGTGGCAACCCAAAGGAAGAGCAAGGGGCAATTGTCTGTAGAGTTGCACAATCCTTCCTGCGCTTTGGATCATACCAACTACATGCCTCTAGAGGGAAAGAGGACCTTGGCATCGTTCATGCTTTGGCAGACTATGCCATTAAGCATCATTTTCCTCATATAGAGAACATGAGTAGAAGTGAGGGTTTATCTTTCAGCACAGGCGACGAAGATCATTCAGTTGTGGATCTAACTTCCAACAAGTATGCAGGTAATTGATTTTCATTTTAGAGTAATGGTAATGGTGCAAGTGGCATAGGTGATAAATCTGGTGCACATGAAAACTACATGATAAAATTGTCTTATCCCGTTGTAATTATTAGTTTGGTCTTTCAGTGTAGAAGGCTTGCGAGTCATAAGTTTTTGATCTACTGAACTCACGTGGCCTTACCTGACAGCAGTAATAACATGAGTTCACTTGACTATTTACTAGAAGATCCACTTTCAGTTGGTTTTGATTCAGATACCGGTTTGGGACAATAGGTGGTGTTGGAGAATGCTAGTGGGAGCCCAGCTGGGCGACCAGCTTACCTGACTCTGTCAATAGCATTGTAGATATAAATTTTGCCTGGAAAGTGATAAGTATCACTTGCTTTAAGGGGACAAATAGTTTTGTTTCCATCTATCCTGACTTTATTGTTCCTTGAATGGTCAATGCCATATACATCCATGATTGAAGAAATACAAAATTACTGTGGGTGATGATTTTAACTATTTCTTTCCTTTTCATCCAATGATGGGTTTAATCAGCTTGGACAGTTGAGGTTGCTGAGCGCACTGCTACCCTGATTGCAAGGTGGCAGGGGGTTGGTTTTACTCACGGTGTGCTGAATACTGACAATATGAGCATTTTGGGTCTTACTATTGATTATGGTCCCTTTGGATTTCTGGATGCTTTTGATCCAAGTTACACACCGAATACAACGGATCTTCCTGGGAGAAGATACTGTTTTGCAAATCAGCCTGATATTGGCTTATGGAATATTGCACAGTTTGCCTCAACCCTACAAGCTGCCGAATTGATAAACGATAAAGAGGCAAACTATGCCATGGAAAGGTAGTTGTATATTTTAAACCTTTCATTCCAGAAAGAACAGTATCTTTAGTTGGTGGTTAATGGATGCTTTTATGTCTTGACTTGCTACAGATATGGCACCAAATTTATGGATGAGTATCAAGCTATAATGACTAAGAAACTTGGCCTCCCTAAGTACAATAAACAGCTGATAAGTAAACTTCTAAACAATCTGGCTGTTGACAAAGTAGACTACACAAATTTCTTTCGCTTGCTTTCAAATATCAAAGCTGATCCCAGCATTCCTGAAGAGGAGTTGTTGGTCCCGCTAAAGGCTGTTTTGTTAGATATTGGCAAGGAGCGGAAGGAAGCATGGATCAGCTGGGTGAAATATTACATAGAGGAGGTATGATCAGTTGTCTGAAAATATTCATGTTTGGGTAAAATTGCAATTATCTCGTCAGCTCTGCATGCTCTTTTGTTTGATTCTTTATTTCATTTCGGTGACTGTCTATATGTATTTTCTTTGTGTGTTGGCATGCCGCATGCCAATGTGGCAGTCAGTTTGAGATCTCAAATTTTTTGCCTCCTAATCTCTAATGACATGCAAGCATACTTGACTTTGTTGGTATATTATCATTTATCCCAAAAGTATAAGCTGATAGGAAGAAATGAATTTAATCATTTAATTTTTATTTTAACACACCATCACGTTTGAGGCTTAAACTCCTTAATAGGTGAGGCCTAATATGTGAAATATAATTGAAATGAGAGATAAATCACAGAGACAGAGTTCAAACTCATGACCTCTGATTTTGATACCATGTTAAATCATCACTTATTTAACTTGTATGGGCTCTTGGTGCTCTGAACCCTTACTAACCCTTGAATGGGCGCTGGCTATTGCTCTAATTAGTATAACTCCTCTGAAAGGCCTTGAGAAAACAAGAATATTTAGGTAGTGTTTGGGTGGAGGGATTCGGCAGTGAAAGGAAAGGAAGGGGGCTTTCCTTTCTTTGTTTGGATGGAGATGGGAGGGGGAGAAGGAAGGAGAAATCGTTTTCCCTCCATGCCCTCAAAATTTCTTCTTCCTACTTTGGGAGGAAAGGTAAGGAAAGAGAAGGGACATGAGATGAATGAAAAGTTATATTTTGAATTTTTTATTGTGGTGTCCACCTTTTGGGCTTCTTTCCCTCTATTTTTCCTTGGACATCCAAACACATGCAAGGAGCATAATATCCCCTTCGGTGGATGGAATTTTTATCAATCTAATTTATTAAACTAACATCTATTCAGAAGGACAACTTTGTCCATTGTATACCTGTCAAACAGCATAGATGGGGAAGTGTTAAATTTTTTATCAACTTGAGTGTTCTCACGGATCTCCTCTGTTAACTTCCACAGCTGGCTGCTAGTGGCATCCCGGATGAGGAAAGGAAGGCCTCAATGAATGCAGTGAACCCTAAATACGTACTCAGGAACTACCTATGCCAGAGCGCCATTGATGCCGCTGAGCTTGGTGAATTTGGTGAAGTCCGGAGGCTGCTTAAATTAATGGAACGGCCGTATGATGAGCAACCAGGAATGGAAAAATATGCTCGCTTACCTCCTGCTTGGGCTTATAGGCCTGGTGTTTGCATGCTTTCTTGTTCATCATGAGTGGCTTAATTTGCTCGTAATATTATACTGATACTAAAAGGAGTGTAACCCGTTTATTTTTCCTCTGTTTTTTTATTTTTTTGCTCTAGATGACTCGTTGTATATAATAGTTAAATTCAGTTTTTTCCTCTACAATAAGTTGAGGAAGTTGTATACCCTTGTTTTTTAATGCAGTTGCAACAATTTTATCCCGTAGGAGACATTTTTTGTTGGGATTTTTGTTGTAATAGTGATTCTCTCTCATTAAAAAAAATTATCTTTTATTTTCATATTGAGAAAATGTTGGGAAAAATTTGTGATACAAGTCTTTTAATGGGGAAACAAAGGTTATATTTGTTAATGCATTTGAGCGAGTGTTTTCTGTATTTGATTTGATAAAGTATTTTGATATGAAGTGTGAAATATTTTTAGAGGAGTATTGTGATGAGGTATATATATATATATATTGTTTTTAACATGTTCATACAAGAAGAGGAAAAATGGGTTTGGATATTCAAACAAATATTTTCGTTTTATGAGGCGTGTATTCTAGCCCATTTAACTAGTCATTGGAGACTAAAAATTAAGTACTTAAAGTGAAATTTTTTGTAAAATGTGTTTTACATTATTTGTTAATCCAATTGGAAAAATTAATTTTTTTTTTTTTTTTGATATGTCCATACACGAGGGAGGGAGAATTGAGTTACCTGAGGACTGAGTGAAAAATTAAAATTGAAAACAGTTAAAAATACAATATTTTGAAAAACATACAACAAAGGTTATGGAAGTTTGGGGAAAATTGTGTTTGTATCATGAATTTTCCTTTCTTTGATTATTTAAACGCTAAAATATTTACAATCTATTTAAAAAGATTTATAGCCTGTTTGAGATTATATTTGAGGGGCTTAAAAGTGTTTTTAACACTCAAAAAATCTGTTTGAAGAAAAAAAAATTTGTTTGGTAAAAAAAATCAAAAACACTTTTAAGGGTCCAAAAAACTTAAAAATGACCAAAACTCACTTTTGACAAAAACTTAAAAATAACATTTTTGCCAAAACCACTTTTTGATTTAAAAACTTTATTTATCAAACGCAATCTCAAATAGCCCTTTAAAGTGAGGTAGAGGTTGGATTATATTGACCGTGTTGTTCTAAAAAGCATCGACATATAGCGTGAAACGGTGCGTTTAATACAGTCTACTGTGCTTTTGTAAAATTGGGACTGCGCAACAAACGGTGCGTTTGTCTCCGGATTCATTGTAGTACTGATACGACGCCGTTCAAATCAGGACCATGAGCTTTTTTCCCCTTCTCTTTCTCTGAGGCATGAGATTTTCGTGGGATTTAATCTGTGTAGGTAAGCTTTATCTGTTTTTTCTTTTCCCAGGCCTCTCTGCATTTGCTTTCTATTTCTGAAAACTACACAACGAATTTTTCTTTCTATGTTTTTATTTTTTTCTTCTTTGAATAATTTATGACCAGTTGTTAACGTCTGCGCGTGAATTAAAGTACATGTATATAAGCTCATGATGTGTTTCTTTATGATCCTGCAAGATTCATTTTGATTAATCAGAATTCTGGATTCATTAGTTTTTCATGACACTTATCTGTATGCCCATTAACTGTTTGTTGAAATGCCTTAATGAGCCGTGTTAAGAGTAGCTCTTTGTGAATTTACAAGCAAGAGAATGCATACTAACTTCTTACACATGTTTGTATGTTGGTATATGCAGGAAATGTGTTCATTTTAGCTTTAATTTTCGCTAGAAGAGTGAGTCTTCCTTCTAGGGACATATGTATATGCTTGTTTGTTGGTAGATATCTTCATTTATTGCCACACGAGGCCTGACATCAATGTTGAAGAAATTTAAGGTATTGGAAGATGAAAATTAAGGTGTTGGGGCCTTTTTTAAACCATCTTTTTATCACCTAAATTTATCTAGATCACTTTCTGTGAGCCCCAATTGCTTCCATAGGAAACCATCTCATCCAAAAAATTGTGTGTTCTCTTGGAGGGTCTGTAGTAGTGGTGTACATCTTTCTGTAGTGTCATCTAGGTCGCTGCTTGAGGAAAGGAACTTTTGTTTTTTAATAAATACTTTTTGTGAGTTCAAGAAGTGGTGGTGATGATGTTCTCTGTTCGCTTGGTGTCTTAGATCATCCTTGATTTTGCTTCTCCAAATATGATTATCTTGATCTTCAAGAAGCAGCAAAATTCTAGTGGTCAAATTTAGTTACACTTTCCTCCCAGCTATACTTATTCATACCTTTTTATTATTCAAGATTTCTTTTTCTTGATAGATTGTGAAGCTGATTTAGTGATTCTGCATATAATGTTACAAAACTTAAAAGTCTTATTATTTGACATTGGACTGAATCTGTGATGATTGAAATTTAGACCTACATGTATAAGCTACTTTTTACATGTGGGGTTTCACCTTTGCTTTCTACTAGTTTTGGGGTTGATGAGATTGATCTTTGTCTGTAGTCCATGGTGGGCGGGGGACACAATGTGATCATCACACAATAATTTGAAATCTCACCATGTGATGATAAATCAAGGACACACTTAAATATTTCATTATCTACAGAGAATGAAGGTTCTGCGAAGCCTTGAGGTCTGGAAAATGGGCTCCATTAACTACTTGAATGCACTTAAGCTGCAGGAAAAGCTGGTCTCTGATAGAAAAACTCATAAAATTCCAGATACTCTCTTGTCCCTGCAACATCCACCTACATATACCCTTGGCAAGCGGCGGACTGATCACAATTTGTTAATTCCTGAGCCTGACCTTCAAAAGATAGGAGCTGAACTTCACTACACGCAAAGAGGAGGAGACATTACATTTCATGGTCCACATCAAGCCATTTTGTATCCCATTATTTCTCTTCGGGATGTTGGACTTGGTGCTCGTAATTATGTGGAGAAGCTTGAGTTAACTATGATTGAATTGGCCTCTCTATATGGTGTGAGAGCTCGTGCTGGTCAAACGGGTGAGACTGGGGTCTGGGTTGGAGAGAGAAAGATTGGTGCCATTGGGGTTCGAATTTCATATGGGATCACCTCTCATGGGTTGGCATTCAACATTGATCCTGATTTGAACTATTTTAAGCATATTGTACCTTGTGGGATCGCCAATAAAGAAGTTACATCTTTGAGAAAGGAGACAGATTCTGTGCTTCCTGCTGAAGAAGTAATTCATGAGCAGTTAATTTCTTGTTTTGCTAGAGTTTTGGGTTATAGTAATCTTATTTGGAAGGAGAATGGTTCGATTTTGTCAGACAGTGTAGAAAATTGAAGGAGATGGCTATTGTATGACAGACAATTCTTCTATGTACCTTTGTACTCTACGATCAATTTATTCATTGAAATACGATTGATAAGAAATTTAAATGTATTTTTCTTTCGATATGTAATGTTCGGAATTATTGGCTTTCTTGTCCGCTTTGTGGGATTAGGTTTCACATATTTAATGATACATATGTTTTCACATGGTGAATATGTTGGCATGTAATTTAAAAATTTTAAATGACGTGGTATCAGTATACTGTTAGATACAACAAAATAAAATCTTGATTATGAACATAGAGGATTGTTGTCTGTTCAAAAAAAGATCATTTTGGCAGAGTTTTCAAGGACTTACTAGACTTTTCTGTTGCTTTGCCTTCCTAGTTTATTATTTAACGGCTATATAGAAGTTCTAGACATAACTTTGTAAAGACTCAGAGCAAAAACAATTGAAAGCTTGTGTGAGGATACTAAATGGAACGATTTTGTCAACTTAGGGCTTTTAAGTAACTCTAACACCGGCATATAAAATTCTCTCATAGAACAGTATCCTATTTGGTTGTTATTTAACACAAAAATTTGGGCAACTTAAGAGAGGGGACTGCATGGCCCACTTATCCCAGATAGTCTAAGATGTGAGATCCATCTGTCTAGGGCAATGAATCCCAAAACCCCTCTCTTAAACTACTCAAATTTCTGCGTTATTCAGATAGTCTAATAAATAATACGAAAAAATCTCAATCTCATGTTTGACTGGAAAAATTAGGTCATGTTCACTCTTGTGAAACACTGTTTGATAATTCATTTAAAGGGGTTAGAAAGTCGGCATAGTTTGTCTTCTTAGTCCTGCTGACATAGATCACATGTTTTTCGCAATTGGCAGAATCTTCAATCCACATGCACGTTTGACATGGTCTTCACCCAAATCTTCGTCTTCATATACAACTTCAGGAGTTGCTTGATTGGATCTTGTATCCTTTCAACCTTCATCACTCATTTCCTTCCACTAAAGAAGAAGGTTTCTTATTATAAATGCAAAAAATAAAGTTCAATTCCTAGTGAATAATATAGAACTGATTATATTATAAACTTGCACATTGTTGAGTGGTGCAAATCATACTATATTGAGAAATTTATCATTTATATATTCTTTCAATGCTGCTGATGGGTTTGGGCAGGTGGATACATCTTTTAAAATTTTGCTAGTTGCTGAAATCCATGTTTTGCCACTGCATCCAACCCTTCTTATTCCTACTCTAGTTATCAAGTTTTTTTTGGCTGCCTGCCATTAGACTGCCTCAAAATCATTGTTTCCAGTAGCCCTTTTCTTAGATTGTGTGTTAATGCCCCCGTTTCTTTTGTACATTTTTTTTTTTAAAATTTTTTTATTATTAATGCAATCTCACTTATAAAAAACAGAGACAAGCCAGATCAGCTTCATGGAGGTAAATAATTAGATTATTTTTTTAAAACATAGACCAAAGAAAAGAAAGAAAAAATTCAGCCTATGTGAGTAGCTAGAATAATAAAACTTGATGAGGAGAAGATTTTGAATGGCACATGGTGAAAAAGGAGCAGGTCAATTTCCCAGAAGATGATTGGTATTACATGTTATGGAAAGCAGGCTTATCCAGCTAACTTTAGCTGTTTTGGTACACTAGTTAGAGATATAAATCTATTTAGTGATTTAAATAAAATATGGAAGGACAGAAAATGATGTGACTGATTAGGGTTCTTGTGATAAGTCACATGAGAAATATTTTAGAATATTAAAAGTTTCAAGAGAAGTCAGAAAAATATATACTCAATTCAGGATCACATGATAAGCTGCTTCCTAGCTAGCTCTACCTCATTAAAAAACAAAGAAGGAAATTGGTAAATTCAAGTGAAAAATGTTATAATATTAATTAAATGATTAAATTTATTATTTTTTACCGGCCTAAACTTGTGAGATAATTAATGATTTAACATGATATTATAGCAAAAGTTTTAAGTTCAAACCGTTCAACTTAAGTTTTTAGAATAACCTGTGATTAAATCCAATCACCTTGATGCCCTCTTATGTATCAAATTATTTAAGTACCATGCAGGCTCAGGAGAGGAAATGTAGTTACTGTCAAGTAACATCTGTACTTTCTCAGGCTCAAACACGAACTACATGAAACAAGCATGAATTGCCATCCTTCTTGAAAAGAGATCTGCATATTATCAGCTCCGAATTCCATCTGTTGAGCATTTCTATTTCATTTTCCTTCCAACCAAACACCAAGATGAGAAGCTGTCAGAGAGCTTTGTTTACTATCTTTGCCTTGATTTGTTTGCTTATCCTCATGTGCTCTTTACTGTCATTCAACAATGAGATGAGAGTTCGTCCAAGAGACAGAACTCAACCAAGGAGGCTGCTACTTTCTATCACCTCATTTTCTGCAAACTCAAACCAGTTGGGTGAAGCCATGAAAGACCCCAAGAAATCTGTTGAGACAAGCCTGCGGAAGGCTCCACCAAGCCAGTCAAATCCTTCCCAGAACAGGTAATATCTTGACAGGTCTGTGTAGGGATCTCGACAAAAAAGAGAAATCAAATTCCATTCTCTTTCCACATTTTTGCAGTTTCTTAACTTCTACTGTATGATAGGTAGGAGAGTTGGATCTCTGTAACAGTTTTAATTAATTTTAGTCTTTTTATTGTACAATTGCACTAGTTCTACACATATCTACTCTTACATTTTTGCAATTCTTTCTAGGAAAAGATGAGGTGGAAGTGTATTTACAGAATTGTAGAAGAAAATGTTAGAGAGAATTGTTTTGTTGTAAAAGATTGTGCTAGTGTTTATAGTGATATGTTGATTTCTAAGTTCTCCTTACAAACTAATATATCTATATATTATTATTTCTCTTGTTTTCACTTCTTTTTTTTTTGGATGAATGTGTAAGTTTCATTAACAAACAAAGCAAGTACTATACAAAGAGAACTTTAGCAAATCACTAAAGCAACAACTACTACACTCCTAAAACAACTAAACCAACACTAACAGTAACAGAATAAACCAGAAACTGAAACAGCAAAATCACACAAAAACTCCATCAATACCCCCTAAATCACAAAGAATTTCATTCCCTGTCGTCTTCTTGAACTCTCCTTTTACCAACATCCTCATTTTAACATCTCACTTTATCTGTTTGACAACTTGCTCCTCTGTTTTAGGCAGATCACCATGACGCAGAGCATTCCTATTCTTCCACAAATTATAAATTTCTGAAGCAAGAACCAAACGACACAATGAGACTTCAATGTTTTACACTTCCAATGCTGCAAACCAACAGACACAATATTAATGCAGCATGTAGGAATGTTTTACTTCAATGTTTTACACTCCATAACTTGCTTCCAAACTCTACTGCTGAAACCACACAAGAGAAATAAGTGGTCCCTATCTTCAATTCCATATAGACAGAAAGCACACTTCACATCACCTTTATAGCCCCATCTTAAGAGTTTCTCTCCTGTAGACAAAGCATTCCTCATAACCAGCCAAGTCACAAACGTAAAGATGTGGAAATGCCTTTGTGAGTCACTTTTTGTTTTCACTTTTAGTTTATGCAGAAAAATGTAAAGATGTGGAAATGTCATTGTGAGTCACTTTTTGTTTAATGTTTCCAAGTAAATTTCTACATGTAGCCTTATGCGATGAAAAGGTAGGAATGAGGGTTATTTTCTTTTGGGTGTTTCTATGGTAGACTGAGCCATGAGGAGATGCATCCCTACCTTTAGACCCATTTTTGCATAAGGATTATTCCACTCAAACTTATGGATATCCTGAACAAATCAAGCCTTATACGGCATAATGGAAGTGCAAGATGAGGTTAATATCCTAAAATCTTAAGTCAATAGATTATTATTGATTTAATAATTTAATTAATATTTTAACACTCCCTCTCATTCTTAAACTCAAACTTTCTCTTAATAAGTGAGATTCAACACATAAAATATTTAGTTAAAATTAGAGGTGAATAACAGAGACAAAGTTTGAATTAAGATCTTGGTTCTGATACCAAATTGAAGAAAGAGAAAAAAAAAAAGCGGAGGAAGAAATAGGGGAAAGCCAATCTTATTTTCCTTTATGATCGACAATACAAGTACATGTGTTTAAATAGAAAAGTATTACAATTTTATACCGAAAGCAATTAATAAGAAAAAATTAAATCAGTTGCATATCACAAAAGTTTCCTTCTTCAACAGGTTATTCCAAGTAAAATGCTTTAATAATATGTGCCCCCCAGTCTCATACTCGTCGGCGCATGTCCACACGCGCCGACGTGTGGTAGCTCTTTGCTGTGCGTGACCTCCTCTTCTTCCATCTGCCACCTTCCACCACTTCTGCCAGTCTCCTAAGGTCGTCTACTGCCTCTTGGCATCCAATGCCAGAGGGTGGCCTTCATGCGCCAATGAGTGGCTTACATGCATTGGCTTTTAACTGTGTTCACACTGCCTTTCCCTGCCCCACCCTCCGCTGATGGTTGATGCTGCTGTTTTTTATATATTTTGTTGCTTTCTTGTTGTCCATCTCTCCCACTGTTTCTTCATTTGTGCTGTAGTTGTTACCCAACAAGCGTTTGGGTAGGACCAGAAGGTATCTTGAGGGTCTTGCCCTTATCTACGTCCCCTGCTCTAGGGGTTTGGATAGGGTTGAAGGGTTTTGTGACGGCCATGCCCTTGCCTGTGCCTTGTTTAATTGCCTTTATTGGCGGCCACTATTCCTAGTGTTCATGTTAAGAATGCATAGGCCGTGTCATTCATTTGATGCATTCTCTTTTTATTTATGTTTATATTTTTCTATTTGTGTTTGGGCTTATTGTTGGTATGCACTAATAAAAAAAAAAAAGCTTGTGTGTGGATACTAAATGGAAGGACTTTGTCAACTTAAGGCTTTTAAGTAACTCCAATACCAGCATATAAAATTCTCTCATGAAACTGTATCTTATTCGGATGTTATTAACACAAAAATTTGGGTAGCTTAAGAGAGGGGGCTTCATGGCCTACCAGGTGGATTCCGCAACCCCTCTCTCATAAATTGCTCAAATTTCTGTGTTATTCAGACAACCTAATAAATAATACAAAAAAATCTCAATCCTATGTTTGACTGGAAAAATTAGGTCATTTTCACTCTTGTGAAGCACTGTTTGATAATTCATTTAAAGGGGTTAGAAAGTCAGCATAGTTTGTCTTCTTAGTCTTGCTGACATTGATCACATGTTTTTCGCAATGGACAGAATCTTCAATTCACATGCACGTTTGACGTGGTCTTCACCCAAATCTTCGTTGTCATATACAATTTCAGGAGTTGCTTGACTGGATCTTGTATCCTTTCAACCTTCATCACTTATTTCCTTCCACTAAAGAAGAAGGTTTCTTATTATAAATGTAAAAAATAAAGTTAAATTCCTAAAGAATAATATAGAACTGACTATATTATAAACTTGCACATTGTTGAATGGTGCAAATCATACTATATTGAGAAATTTATCATTTCTATATTCTTTCAATGCTGCTGATAGGGTTTGGGCAGGTGGATACATCTTTTAAAATTTTGCTAGTTGCTGAAATCCATGTTTTGCTACTGCATTGAACCTTCTTTTCTGTTGTAGCTATCAAGTTTTTTAGCTGTCGCGGTAGCATTTCTCCAGGCAGCCCATCCATTAGACGAATTTGGATCCACTGAAATTCTTAGGAGAATTTCAGTTTCTAAAATTTCAAATTCAAGCCTACCATTTTCCATCCAATGGTGATTGTTCTGCCACGTATCCTAGGGTCACTATTATTTTATTAGTAGTGACACATGTGGCAGAACAATGACCATTTGATAGAAAATGGAGGGCCTGAATTTGAAATTTCAGAAACTGAAATTCCCTAAAAATTTCAATAGAACTTGATCCCTATTAGATTGCCTTAGAATCGTTGTTTCCAGTTGCTCCTTTTTTAAATTGCGTGTTAATGCCCCACCCGTTTCTTTTGTATTATTAATTTTTTTTATTAATGCAATCTCACTTATAAAAAAAAAAGAAAAAAAGAAAAAGAAAAGACGAGCAAGGTAAATAATTCGCTATTTTTTAACATAGACCAAAGAAAGGGAAAAAAAGAAAAAGAAAAAAAGAATTCAGCCTATGTGAGTAACTAGAATAAAACTTGATAATGAGAAGATTTTGAATGGCACAAGGTGAAAAAGGAGTAGGTCAATTTCCCAGAAGATGATTCGTATTACATGTTATGGAAAGTAGGCTTACCCAGCTAACTTTAGCTGTTTTGGTACACTAATTTAGTGATTTAAATAAAATATGGAAGGACAGAAAATGATGTGACTGATTAGGTCTCTTGTGAAGTCACATGAGAAATCTTTTAGAATATTAAAAGTTTGCAGAGAAGTCAGAAAAATATATACTCAATTCAAGATCACATGATAAGCTCCTTCCTAGCTCTAACTCACTAAAAAACAGAGAAGGAAATTGGTAAACTCAAGTGAAAAATGTTACCACAGCCAGCATTCTAGATAAAGAAAAATGTCTGGCATACTCTGCTTACTTTTGAGCCAACTGAATACAAATTAGATCTATTATTTTAATTCTGAACCGAGTCCGAAAATACTAAATTCTCTAAAATATTAATTAAATGATTAAATTCATCATTTTTTTTTTTGCGCAAGCTTTTGAGATAACTGATGATTTAACATTGTATCGGAATAAAAGTTTTGAGCTTTAAGAATAACTGGTGTTTAATAAGATCTACCAATTAGCTTGGTTAGGAGTCCACAAGAGCAGCTAGAAAAAATCCAATCACATTGATGCCCTCTTATGTATCAAAGTATTTAAGAACCAAGCAGGCTCTGGAGAGCAAATGTAGTTACTGTCAAGTAATGTCTGCATTTTCTCAGGCTTAAGCACGAACTATATGAAACAAGCATGAATTGCCTTCCTTTTTGAAAAGAGATCTGCATATTATCAGCACCGAATATTCATCTGTGGATCATTTCTATTTCATTTTCCTTCCAACCAAATACCAACATGAGAAGCAGTCAGAGAGCTTTGTTTACTCTCTTTGCCTTGATTTGTTTGCTTACCCTGATGTGCTCTTTACTGTCATTCAAACATGAGATGAGAGTTCATCCAAGAGATAGAAATCAACCAAGGAGGATGCTACTTTCTATCACCTCCTTTTCTGCAAATTACTCAAACCAGTTTGGTGAAGCCATGGAAGACCCCGTGAAATCTGTTGAGACAAGCCTGCGGAAGGCGCCACCAAGCAAGTCAAATCCTTCCCAGAACAAGTAATCTCGACAGGTCTGTTTTGGGATCTCAACAAGAAAAAGAAATCAAATTCTATTCTCTTTCCACATTTTTGCAGTTTCTTCACTTCTACTGTTTGATAGGTTGGATCGAGAATTGGATCTCTGTAACAGTTATAATTAATTTTAGTTTTTTATTTTTACAATTCCACTTGTTCTACACATATCTACTTTTACATGTTTGCAATTCTTTCTAGGAAGGGATGAGTTGGAAGTGTATTTTACAGAATTGTAGAAGAAAATGTTAGATAGAGCATTGTTTTGTTGTAAAAGATTGCCAGCTTCTAGTTGGGTATTGATGCTGAAGCCGATTGTTCTAGGTTGATCATTGTGGCAGTGTTTATAGTGATATGTTGATTTCTAACTTCTCCTTACAACCTTATATATATATATATATATATATGTATATATGTATATATATATATATTTTGTTTTCACTTTTAGTTTATGCAGAAAAATGTAAAGATGTGGAAATGCATGCCTTTGTGAGTCAGTTTTTGTTTCATGTTCCCAAGTATTAATGTTCTCCTTTCGGTTAGGAGCGTTTACGGTTATTCAAATCCAATAACTGCGTAGCGGTACACCAGGTATGGGTGTACAAGTGATTGCGGTTTGCGGTTTTAACCAAAACCGCAAACCACAACCGCTTGTACGCCCTTACCTGGTGTACCTCCACGGGCCCTCCTTTGGGATCCCTTTCCCTAAGAGCTCCCCCTCCGGGAACACCTCCTCTAGGATCCCTTCTCCATTGTTTTTGGTAATTCTTGACCTAATGGTCGGCATGTTGAATTTGTCTTGATACAAATGATTATTCTGATAGACGGCACCAAATTGTTAGAACAGTTTTTTAGTACTCGACACCGAATCAATTTGCACTTCATCAAAGAAATGGAAATGTAAACACTAGAACTTAGCGAGAATAGCTCCGATTCTTAAAATATAATTGGGTATGAGATTTAAAAAATCAATGCAATAAGCGAGACTTTTGGCCTTCGGCTCAAAACTCTTATTTATTTTTGGTGGGCCTCGACACCAATCTTCGGATGTCTCCTTGGGCCTTTTGCCTTCTGGGTTTTCAGGGCTGGGCCAGCTGGGTTACTGCCCTACCATTCTTGAAAATATAGAACCTAAGATAGTTTACAAGAATGTTAAGAAACAGGGCGAACATGCAGCTCCCTAACCACTTTCCTTGAAGTTACAAGGTTGCTTGTTTGAAGGGCTCTACTGGTCAAAAGGTCTTGCCTGAAATGACGTCCACTGGTATGCCTGGAAATGTCTAAACGCCTCAGTTTTCGACAAATGAAGGCGGTGATCCAGCTTGACCAATGATGCATTTTGATCGACTTAGAATCATGCACACTTATTGGCAGAGAATATTTGCATCCATGGTAACGCAGTTGTTGTAATTGTATGAACCCAACTACTTTTGGCAATGGCTTTTGCTGTCACTCAAACTCTCTTCTTTACCTTGCTACTTCTTTTGTTACCCATTTCTGCTGTTGCTCAAACTAATGGTAACATTACTGTGAGAGATTCTCTCTCAGCAGCTGATAACTCTTCATGGCTTTCTCCTTCTGGTGATTTTGCCTTGGGATTTCGCCAACACATCAACTCAGATCTATTCTTGCTTTCTATATGGTATGACAAGATCCCGGACAGAACCATAGTTTGGTACGCTAATGCAGATCAGCTTGCTCCAAGGGGATCAAAAGTGGAGCTAACTGCTAGTAGGCTCGTGCTTACTAGCCCTCAAGGCAAAGAGTTATGGGCATCTCAGAACCTTACTGGTGTGGTTGCTTATGGTGTAATGAAGGATACAGGAAACTTTGTCCTCAAAGATAGCTACTCTAACAATCTATGGGAAAGCTTCCAGAAGCCTACTGATACCATCTTGCCTACACAGATGATGTTTCGAGGAGGGGTCCTATCTTCTCGACAGTCAGAGACCAACTTCTCCAAAGGAAGGTTCCAGCTACGTATCATTGAAGAAGGGGATCCGCAAGGGATTCCGGAAGGTAATCTCGTGCTCAATACCATAGATTTTCCCTCCAGTACTGAACCTGCTATACCATATTATGAAAAGCACACAAGTGACGTTGGTGATTCTAATGTATCAAGTCGCGGTTGGAAATTGGTCTTCAATGAGTCAGGCTCCATAGAAATCAGCAAAATGAATGACGAACGTATCAGTCTTATGAAGGGAAGTATCCCAACTGGGAATTTCTATTTTAGAGCAACTCTCGAGTTTGATGGAATTTTCACTCTGTATTCTCATCCAAAGACTTCCACAGGCAAAGGAAGCTGGGATCCTATTTGGGTTATACCAGATGATATTTGCACGGCTTTTCTTGTTGATGAAGATCCTGGTGCTTGTGGGTATAACAGCGTCTGCAACCTCAAACCAGATAAAAGGCCAAGGTGTGAATGCCCAAAAGGATATTCGTTACTAGATCCCAATGATCCACACGGAAGCTGCAAGCCAGACTTCATACAGGGATGCGAAGAAGATGAACTTAGTGCCAAAAAGGATCTATATTATCTAGAGGTATTAAATAATACTGATTGGCCAAAATCGAATTACCGTAAGTTGAAGCCTTTTACTGAAGAGAATTGCAGAAATTCTTGCTTGCAAGATTGTATGTGTGCTGTTTCCATATTCTCAGATGACGATACCTGTTGGAAGAAGAAGCTACCACTCTCAAATGGGAGATTCAGCACAGATATTACCGGGAAGGCTTTCATCAAAGTTAGGAAAGATAATTCCACACTACCTGCTCCTGCTTTCTCGACTCCTGGCAATGAGCGACTAGCTGCTCCTCCTTCCCTGAATCCAGGCAATGAGCCAGTGCGAAAGAAGAAGAACCAGGACCGTTTGATACTGGCGGGGTCAGTGCTTCTGGGTTGCTCTCTGTTTGTCATCTTTATATTGATTAGCGCTATTTGTCATGGATTTTTCTACAAGAAGAAAGTCAGCAAAATTGACAGAAATGGGTCTGTCTTGCAAATGAATTTGCGTTCTTTTACATACAGAGAGCTTGAAGAAGCTACAAATGGGTTCAAGGAAGAACTGGGAAGAGGAGCTTCGGTATTGTTTACAAAGGAGCAATAAAGATGGGTTCTGATTCTGATGTCCTTGTGGCGGTGAAGAAGCTACATATTGTTGCACCAGAGCGAGATAAGGAATTCAAAGCTGAAGTGGACGTAATTGGTAAGACACATCACAAGAATCTGGTTAGGCTGATTGGATTTTGTAATGAGGGGCAGCAACGGTTGCTTGTATATGAGTTCATGAGCCATAGCACTTTAGCAGCTTTCCTTTTTGGAGACTTGAAACCAAATTGGAATCCAAATTGCTTTTGGGATTGCCAGAGGACTCTTGTATTTACATGAAGAGTGCAGCACTCAGATTATCCACTGTGATATAAAGCCTCAGAACATACTTCTTGATGAACATTACAATGCTCGAATTTCTGACTTCGGATTAGCAAAGCTTTTGATGATGGATCAGAGCCAAACTCAAACTTCCATTAGAGGAACAAAAGGGTATGTTGCACCTGAATGGTTTAGGAGCACACCAATTACAGCCAAAGTTGATGTGTACAGCTTTGGTGTCATGCTGCTAGAGATCATTTGTTGTCGGAAAAGTGTAGATGCAGAATCTGGCAAAGAGGACAAAGCAATTTTAACTGATTGGGCTTATGACTGCTTTCGAGAAGGGGCATTAGATGTTATGGTAGAATTTGACATGGAGGCCTTGGATGACATGGAGAAGCTAGAGAGGTTTGTGAAGGTTGCCATTTGGTGCATTCAAGAAGATCCATCTCTTAGACCCACTATGAGGAAGGTTATGCATATGCTTGAAGGAGTTGTTGACGTACCTTTTCCACCATGTCCATCTCCCTTTACCACTACATGAAGTTGCAACCAGCATTTATCACTCCACATATAAAGATCTACAGTCGCTTTTTAATATGCATTTGCTCTGTTTTGTAATCTTTATGCAAGTATTTAGACTTAAGTTTGTGTTATGCGACATCCACATAATTCTGTTTTTACATTTTCAGCTATGATGAAGAGCTCCCTACAAAGGCATGTAGGTGTAGTTCTAGAATGTAATATTTGACAAGAACACATTTGGGCTTAGGATAAAGAGTTGGGATATTTTAAGTCAAAATTAAGTGGGCTTAAATAAGTGTTTTAATTGAAAGGAAATGATGTCTTTGATTGTAAGTGACATTGTGGATATGTGGATGTTGCTTATTGCATATAAGAATTCAAAAAAAAAAATGGTGGCGACAACAATTACTATGATTCATTTGATGGTTGCTACTGTTAACCACTCTACCAATTATCACGACACTATCTCTACGGCAGATTCAAACTCAAGCATATCTCTTATTCTATCAACAATTCAAAGATACAAGAGTCAATTTCCCTAGCAAACTCTACAAGATAGTATATCATCAACTTCCTGTTATCTTATTATCTTAGCTATCTAGACATTTGAAATTGTATAAGTTTAAATTTCAAATGTTATATACATGTACTCAAACTCTCAAATGTAAAGTCTATTTATATTAATACAATACATACGGTGTGATCAAGTTGATCAAACATCTATTCATTAAAACTTTCAGCTACCAGATACGTCTAACAGCTTTCCGGTCACCGCCAAAACACTTGTCTCAAAATTTTACCAGAAAAAACAACATAGTAGTTTTGGTCTTAAAAACAAAAACAAAAATGTTCAAAATCATTACCAATCGAGAGCCTAAATTTCTTTTAAGGTCACCACTTTGATGGTATATATTTGGTATTCATGGGTTTTTTCTGAGTCATTTTCTAGACCAAGTTGAATAGTAATGTTCCTAGTTCTAGAAAATGAGACTCAAACCGTTTGAGTCTTCAGCCAATACTCCCCGCAATGACACGGGCTTTTCCAGGCAGCGATCTGCAGAGGAAGATCGTCACACGGAGCTTGAGAGCGAGCAATGGGGGTTAAGTTTAATTTTATCATTTTTGTATTTTTAAATGAAATCATATGGATTTTTTTCTTCTTCTAGTTTTTAGTTTTCTATTATTGAGAGGTGAATTTAATATCAAAACCCATTAAATGATATAAAGAAAAGTAAAATATCAAGAGTTGAATGTGAATGCTTCCGTGCATTTACAGTTTCGAACAAATCTTTCTACACCATGTAACATTCTGAAAACACTGTATGCCTTGGAAAGTTGTGTCGGCATTAGCCACCATGTGGTCCATGGAAATTTGATCGTACTAGGGCTCCGTTTTATAAACGGTTTTGTTATGATTATGGCACTATATTATTTATCTCACTTTTTCATTTTTTCAATAATTTTATACTTTTTACATCACATCAATTATTTTTTATTGTTATTCAAATAAAAAAATCACTATAAAATAAATTTTTTTTTTTCATTTTTTCACACAAAATATTCTTACTTTTTTACCTTTTTTTAAAAAAATATTCTTACTTTTTTTCACATCAATCAGTTTTTGCTACAGTATCGAAACTAAGGTTGTCACTTGACTTCTACAACATTAGTTTCTCCTGGTATGAGGCTATTAGACTAGTTGCTGGAGAAATTGCTTGAACCCAATTCATTCCAGCAATGAATTTGTGAATTTATGTGAATTCTACAAATCTAATAGTTAATTTATTAAATTTGTAAGAGAATATAAACTAAGTATAAGAAACTTATTGACTCTTAACATTTTACTAAAAAAAAATTCAAAAACATGGTGGCAACAATAATCACTATAATGATCGTCAAATTTGTTTGGCGGCCATCACATTGGGTAGCCTCGTGGTGGCCGCATATTCACCTAGATACCTCGCGCGGTAGCCACTAGATCCATTTGGTGATCGCTACTAGATTTGTCTAGCAGCTTTTCGGTTGTCGTCAAAACACTTTTTCAAAATTTTACCCAAAAAACAATCTAAGAGTTTTGGTCCAAAAACAAAACAATATTTTCAAAATCTTACTATACCAATGGAGATCACCACTATGATGGTATATATTAAAAATTAAAAAAAATAATAATAATTTTACACTGGCGTGCCACGCACGCAGCGTGCTGTGTATCACGGTTCGGTCTGGGTGAAGCTAAACAGCACGCTGGCGTGCCACGCACGCATCGTGCTGTGTATCACGGTCCATTTGGTCTTGATGAGTTGATGGGGGGTTTTTCTGAGTCATTTTCTAGAACTCGTTGAATAGTAATGTTCAAACATTACTGAGTCATTAATTTTCTAGAACTAGAAAATGAGACTCAGACCGTACGTCTGAGTCTTCAGTCAATACTGCTCCTAGCAATGACACAGCCTTTGCCAGGTGGCGATCTGCAGAGGAAGAGCTAGAAAATGGGGGTTAAGTTTAATTTTATCACTTTTGTATTTTAAAATGAAATTATATGGATTTTTTTCTTCTTCTAGTTTTTAGTTTTCTATACATGAGAGGTGAATTTAATATCAAAACCCATTAATAATATTCAATTATATATATATATATATATATGAACGAAAAATTGATGGATTAATCTATTTCATAATTATTATATTAAAATTAAAATCCTGATTTGGTGAAGTTGATAAGCTTTTCATTTATTGGGAGGTCAGAAGTTTGACAACGAATTCTCATGACAGAAGACAATTATTTACGTCATATCTTTCCATTCTTTGAAGTTGACTTTAATTTCTGCAATGTTGGTTATGACTTTTTGGCGTATTGCATTTAACGACTATCGCAATTCGAAGGGCTAGAAAAGTCTACGAGGAAATGAAGAGAGAAACTATCAGTCAACTAATTTTTGAAGTAAATTTTAAATTTTATCGGATAAATTTCTTTATTGTTTTGTCTTAATGATTTGTGGTTGATATTTTGGTCCGTGTTCCATGGAGCATTATTGAAGCTAATTAAGGTTGCCAAATGAAGACTTGTGCTTGACTTTTACAAATTACAACACTAGTTTCTCTGGGCATGAGGCTATAAGACCAGTTGCCGGAATAATTGCTTGAACCCAACTCATTCCTGCAATGGCTTTTCTTCTTCTTCTTCGCCACCTTCTTGCTTCCTTACTAATTCTGCTACCAATTTCTGCTGTTGCTCAAAATTTTAACGGTAACATAACCGTCGGCAGTTCTCTCACTGCAACCGACAACAGCTCTTCATGGCTATCTCCTTCTGGCGATTTTGCCTTCGGGTTTCGTCCACTCAACGACAAGGATGATCTCTTCCTCCTTGCCATTTGGTTTGCCAATATACCCGACAAAACCGTAGTTTGGTATGCCACCGGCGATACGTTTACGCCGGCACCGAGGGGATCAAAAGTGGAGCTAACCGCCGACGATGGGCTACTGCTTACAAGCCCTCAAGGCGAACAGTTATGGAAACCCGAGACCTTAATTGGTACTGTCGGCTATGGGGTTCTGAACAACACAGGCAACTTTGCTCTCCAAGGTAGCAACTTTAACACGATATGGGAGAGCTTCCAGAATCCCACTGATACTTTGTTGCCTACGCAAATCATGGAAAGAGGAGGGGTGGTTTCTTCTCGACAATCAGAAACCAGCTTTTCCAAAGGAAGATTTCAGCTCCGTTTGCAACAGGATGGGAATCTTGTGCTTAATACCATAAACCTTCCCACCACATATGCTAATGAAGCCTATTATGCTAGTGGCACTATTGCTGATTCTGCTTCTAATTCGTCAAGTCCCGGCAGACAATTGCTGTTCAACGAGTCAGGGTATATTTACATTTTGAGAGAGAATGACCAAATATTCTCTTTATCACAGGGAAAGGTAGGCTCAGCTGATGATTTCTATTTTAGAGCCACTCTTGACTTTGATGGAGTTTTCACGCTATATTCTCACCCAAGAAACTCCAGCAGCAATCAAAGCTGGGCTCCTCTCTGGTCTGAACCAGATAATATCTGTCTCTCCAGTTTGGTTAGTTCAGGCAGCGGCGTTTGTGGGTATAACAGTATCTGTACGCTCACGGCAGATCGAAGGCCTGCGTGTGATTGCCCCGGTGGATATTCTTTACTCGATCCGAGTGACAGGTATAATTAAAGTAACGATTAAGTGATTAAAATTATCTCTTTTTATCGGCTTAAATTTATAAGATATTATATTAAATTACCACGATATCTAGTAGTTTAACATGGTATCATATTAAATTATCATTTTTTAAATAATCTGTCATTTAACACTGGATTAGAGTCAAATCTTATGAGTGAAAGAAAATGTTAAAGTAATGATTAAATAATTAAATTTATCTTTTTCTATCGGCTTATGAAATAACTAATAGTTTCACAGGTATGGCAGCTGCAAGCCGGATTTCATACAAGGCTGTGAAGAAGATAAGCTGAGCAGTAGTTCTCCTACAGCAGATCTTTATGATTTTCAAGTGCGATTAAATACAGATTGGCCCCTCTCTGATTACGTGCTGTTGAAGCCTTCCACTGAAGAGCTCTGCAGAAAATCTTGCATGGAAGATTGTATGTGTGCTGTTGCCATTTTCAGAGCAGGCGATAGCTGTTGGAAGAAGAAGCTGCCTCTCTCAAATGGGAGAGTGGACAGCGGCCTTAACGGTGGGAAGGCTCTTATCAAAATCAGAAAAGATAACAATTTCACCGTGCTGGATTCTCTCTCTGCAGCTGATAACTCTTCATGGCTTTCTCCTTCCGGTGATTTTGCCTTCGGATTTCGCCAACAAAACAACTCAGATTTCTTCTTGCTCGCCATATGGTATGCCAAGATACCTGACAGAACCATAGTTTGGTGCGCAAATGCAGATCAACTTGCTCCAAGGGGGTCAAAAGTGGAGCTATCTGCAAGTGGGCTCGTGCTTACTAGCCCTCAAGACGGAGAGTTATGGAAATCTGTCTCATCTGATCAGACCCTTACTGGGGTTGTTGCCTATGCTGTAATGAACGATACAGGAAACTTTGTGCTCAAAGATACCAACTTTAACAATCTCTGGGAAAGCTTCCAGAATCCTACTGATACGATGTTGCCTACTCAGATCATGGAATGGGGAGGGATACTCTTATCATCCCGACAATCAGAGACCAATTTCTCCAAAGGAAGATTCCAGCTACGTTTCATTGATCAAGAAGGTAATGTTGTGCTGAATACCATAAATTTTCCCACCATTGAACCTGCTCTGCGTTATTATGAAAAACAGAGCATTGATGTTGATTCTAATGCATCAAGTCCCGGTAGGCAATTGGTGTTCAATGAGTCAGGCTACATAGAAATCATCAAACAGAATCAGGAACGTATCAATCTCACCGAGGGAATAAGGATCCCAACTGGGGATTCTTATTTTAGAGCAACTCTCGATTTTGATGGAATTCTCTCTGTATTTTCTCACCCAAAGACTTCCACAGGCAATGGAAGCTGGGATCCTATTTGGGTAGAACCAGAGAATATTTGCACGGCTATTTTAGTTGATGAAGGTCCTGGTGCTTGTGGGTTTAACAGCATCTGCAACCTCAAACCAGATAAAAGGCCAAGATGTGAATGCCCAAAAGGGTATTCGTTACTCGATCCAAATGATCCCTACGGAAGCTGCAAGCCAGACTTCATACAGGGATGCGAAGAAGATGAAGTTAGTGCCAAAAAGGATCTTTATTATCTAGAGGTACTAAACTTTACTGATTGGCCGAAATCAGATTACCTTAAGTTGAAGCCTTTTAGTGAAGAGAATTGCAGAAGTTCTTGCTTGCAAGATTGTATGTGTGCTGTTTCCATATTCACAGATGGAAATACCTGTTGGAAGAAGAAGCTACCACTGTCAAATGGGAGATTCACCAGCGGTTTTACCGGCACGGCTTTCATCAAAGTTAGGAAAGATAATTCCACACTGACTGGTCCTTTCCCGAATCCGGGCAATGAGCCAGTGCCAAAGAAGGACCAGGACGATTTGATACTTGCAGGGTCGGTGCTTCTGGGTTGCTCTGTTCTTGTTAACTTTATATTGATTGGCACTACTTGTCTTGGTTTTTTCTTCATTTACAAGAAGAAAATTATAAAAAGTAACCGTAATGGTAGTGTGGTGGAAATGAATTTGCATTCTTTTACATACAAAGAGCTTGAAGAAGCTACAAATGGGTTCAAGGAAGAACTGGGAAGGGGAGCTTTTGGTATTGTTTACAAAGGAGCAATAAAGATGGGTTCTGATTCCGATGTCCTTGTGGCGGTGAAGAAGCTACATATTGTTGCACCAGAGAGAGACAATGAATTCAAAGCTGAAGTGAACGTAATTGGTAAGACACATCACAAGAATCTGGTCAGGCTGATTGGATTCTGTGATGAGGGGCAGCAACGGTTGTTAGTATATGAGTTACTCAGCCATGGAACTTTAGCAGGTTTCCTTTTTGGAGACTTGAAACCAAATTGGAAGCAAAGAATCCAAATTGCTTTTGGGATTGCTAGAGGACTCTTGTATTTACACGAAGAGTGTAGCACCCAGATTATCCATTGCGACATAAAGCCTCAGAACATACTCCTTGATGAATATTACAATGCTCGAATTTCTGACTTTGGATTGGCAAAGCTTTTGATGATGGATCAGAGCCAAACTCATACTGCCATTAGAGGAACAAAAGGGTATGTTGCGCCCGAATGGTTTAGGAACATGCCAATCACAGTTAAAGTTGATGTGTACAGCTTTGGTGTCATGCTGCTTGAGATCATTTGTTGTCGGAGAAGCGTGGATATGGAGTCTGGCGAGGAGTACAAAGCAATTTTAACAGATTGGGCTTATGATTGCTTTCAAGAAGGAACATTAGATGTTCTGGTAGAATATGACAGGGAGGCCATGGATGACATGGAGAAGGTGGAGAGGTTTGTGAAGGTTGCCATTTGGTGTATTCAAGAAGATCCATCTCTTAGGCCCATTATGAGGAAGGTTATGCAGATGCTTGAAGGAGTTGTTGATGTACCGATTCCACCATGTCCATCTCCTTTTACTACTACAACTACAATGATTCGAAACCAGAATTCATCATACTAAAGAGATAGAGCTCTTTGTATGTTGGGTAATATCATTAATTATTGCTGATCGTCCAATGCTTAATTAGAATAAGTTTGTGTGAAGTTTTGCAATCTTTTCTCAGGCAAAGTAATTTGTAATTTGCTCCATCCTGATAATTCTGTTTTACATTTTAGTTTGTTAATATATGAGGAAGAGATCTTTATTAGTTGATGTAGGTTTAACTCGCCTATAACCTGCATTATAGCGTTTGTTAATTAATTTTAAAAAGGTTTTATATTATAATAA
>NC_081550.1:1235762-1243528 GCF_901000735.1 Corylus avellana
AGAATTCAAACTGTACATTACTCTATATAATAAACGTGATATTGTGCTGTTTAGGTATTCAAGCCCTGGCGCTTTCAATATATTTCAGAATCAGGAACGTATCAATCTCACCGAGGGAATAAGGATCCCAACTGGGGATTCTTATTTTAGAGCAACTCTCGATTTTGATGGAATTCTCTCTGTATTTTCTCACCCAAAGACTTCCACAGGCAATGGAAGCTGGGATCCTATTTGGGTAGAACCAGAGAATATTTGCACGGCTATTTTAGTTGATGAAGGTCCTGGTGCTTGTGGGTTTAACAGCATCTGCAACCTCAAACCAGATAAAAGGCCAAGATGTGAATGCCCAAAAGGGTATTCGTTACTCGATCCAAATGATCCCTACGGAAGCTGCAAGCCAGACTTCATACAGGGATGCGAAGAAGATGAAGTTAGTGCCAAAAAGGATCTTTATTATCTAGAGGTACTAAACTTTACTGATTGGCCGAAATCAGATTACCTTAAGTTGAAGCCTTTTAGTGAAGAGAATTGCAGAAGTTCTTGCTTGCAAGATTGTATGTGTGCTGTTTCCATATTCACAGATGGAAATACCTGTTGGAAGAAGAAGCTACCACTGTCAAATGGGAGATTCACCAGCGGTTTTACCGGCACGGCTTTCATCAAAGTTAGGAAAGATAATTCCACACTGACTGGTCCTTTCCCGAATCCGGGCAATGAGCCAGTGCCAAAGAAGGACCAGGACGATTTGATACTTGCAGGGTCGGTGCTTCTGGGTTGCTCTGTTCTTGTTAACTTTATATTGATTGGCACTACTTGTCTTGGTTTTTTCTTCATTTACAAGAAGAAAATTATAAAAAGTAACCGTAATGGTAGTGTGGTGGAAATGAATTTGCATTCTTTTACATACAAAGAGCTTGAAGAAGCTACAAATGGGTTCAAGGAAGAACTGGGAAGGGGAGCTTTTGGTATTGTTTACAAAGGAGCAATAAAGATGGGTTCTGATTCCGATGTCCTTGTGGCGGTGAAGAAGCTACATATTGTTGCACCAGAGAGAGACAATGAATTCAAAGCTGAAGTGAACGTAATTGGTAAGACACATCACAAGAATCTGGTCAGGCTGATTGGATTCTGTGATGAGGGGCAGCAACGGTTGTTAGTATATGAGTTACTCAGCCATGGAACTTTAGCAGGTTTCCTTTTTGGAGACTTGAAACCAAATTGGAAGCAAAGAATCCAAATTGCTTTTGGGATTGCTAGAGGACTCTTGTATTTACACGAAGAGTGTAGCACCCAGATTATCCATTGCGACATAAAGCCTCAGAACATACTCCTTGATGAATATTACAATGCTCGAATTTCTGACTTTGGATTGGCAAAGCTTTTGATGATGGATCAGAGCCAAACTCATACTGCCATTAGAGGAACAAAAGGGTATGTTGCGCCCGAATGGTTTAGGAACATGCCAATCACAGTTAAAGTTGATGTGTACAGCTTTGGTGTCATGCTGCTTGAGATCATTTGTTGTCGGAGAAGCGTGGATATGGAGTCTGGCGAGGAGTACAAAGCAATTTTAACAGATTGGGCTTATGATTGCTTTCAAGAAGGAACATTAGATGTTCTGGTAGAATATGACAGGGAGGCCATGGATGACATGGAGAAGGTGGAGAGGTTTGTGAAGGTTGCCATTTGGTGTATTCAAGAAGATCCATCTCTTAGGCCCATTATGAGGAAGGTTATGCAGATGCTTGAAGGAGTTGTTGATGTACCGATTCCACCATGTCCATCTCCTTTTACTACTACAACTACAATGATTCGAAACCAGAATTCATCATACTAAAGAGATAGAGCTCTTTGTATGTTGGGTAATATCATTAATTATTGCTGATCGTCCAATGCTTAATTAGAATAAGTTTGTGTGAAGTTTTGCAATCTTTTCTCAGGCAAAGTAATTTGTAATTTGCTCCATCCTGATAATTCTGTTTTACATTTTAGTTTGTTAATATATGAGGAAGAGATCTTTATTAGTTGATGTAGGTTTAACTCGCCTATAACCTGCATTATAGCGTTTGTTAATTAATTTTAAAAAGGTTTTATATTATAATAATTTTTATGTTTTTTTACTATGATGGGATGGGATGTCACGTTCATCTACACGTGGACACCAATAATTCTTGAAGCAATTAAAAGGAAAGTCATGCATGCATGCTGGTCTTCGTCTTTCCACCTAAAACCAACGACCGTAATGATGACCATGCTAAGTACATTTGACTTTTCAAAATGCACCTCGACCCACGACCGTAATAATGACCATATTGTAACGAAAACATCAAAGCCGTCTAGAACATGTCTTTTTAAAAAAAAAAAAACAAAAAAACAAAAACAAAATAATATTAAGGGTTAAATACCTTTTTCGCTTCATGTGGTTTAACATTTTTTTTTTTTCATCGGTTTTAATTTGTATCATAAATGGTATTTAGGTAATAGCAAAAAAGGAAAATAGTACCTATATCTAAATTATGTCCAAAATTTGATAGAAAGCCACGTTAGTAATATTAAAAAATCAATATGTGTTCATATATTAATTAAAAATATAAAATAAAAATTTTAAATTTAAAAATATTGCAAAGTTAGAAAGAAAAAAAAATGGAAAAGAAATGCGGATGAAGCTTCTTATTATGTGGTGTTGCTTTAAACTTTGAAACTCTAGTCAAAACTCAGGGCAAATGATAAGACATAAATTCTAAGTAAGGTAGATTTAAATCCAAGAAACGATAAGAATATATATGTCATCGTTCATAATCAATTATTATGGATGAGATTTTAATCGTTCCTAGATAATGTGATCGCAAGAAGTTTGTGTTGGCTAGTAACACGACTTTGATCAAGACTAAATAATTATGATTACATCACCTTCGATGTCATTCTAAGGATATTTTGAGTCCATGTAAGAAAAACAACTTTATGATTATTTGATACCCCCTTTGACAACCCATGAGTGTAATCTTATATTAATCTTTTGGATAAAAGAAACAAGGGTCATAATGAACTATAGTAAACTAATAATACAATCCCATATATATTATGTACCAAAGATGTGGGATTTCCTGTTGGGAACATGGGTACATAAATCAGCTCAACAGCAACTAATTTGGATTATAAAGAAAACGAAAAGCATTTCCTTAAAATAATCAGTTCAAGGAAAGCATTAGTAGTAGTTAAAAACCATTCTCTATTATAGGTGTATTCTTTTAATTTGACTTTAGTAGTTGAGAGTGAAACAAGGGCTGGACAAGAAGTTCCACAATTGGCTATAACAAACTTTAATGCTCGAGTTTGAACGCCGTTTGTTTGTAAAACAAACTTTAAGAAAGGACACCAAAGGGATTGGCTCAAGTGATAAAGGTCTTGAGCAAACAATTCATTGAAGTCACCCACTAGCTTCCCAATCTGTGTGGAGCGGGCATTTTGTACGTGTCCATCTTATAGGGTTTTTCATCCTTTAATAGTTGAGAGTGAAATGAGTGGACGCAAACTTGAGGGAAGACTTGGAAACCAACTTGGTCCTGTCCAATTAGATTAATGGTCCTTCTTTTCACTAATTGCTGGGGTCCGACTACTGTTGACTTTATCAAAAAATTGAATGAAATGTCGGAACAACGTGATGTTTCATATATACCTTGATCTAATCAAGTGTATTCAAACATATAGATACTATTCCGGTATCCCTTGCATTCTTTCTTTTCAAACAGAAAAAACAGAGTCAAGGAAACGAATCCGAACAGTTCTCCATCACAATCCTTGTGTTAATGTTTTTGTCTTAAAAACTATCCCAAAATTGTCAACTTGTAAACTACCCTGTATATAAAGTGAGACAAAATTGTCTCACTTATGTTAAATAAGAGAGAGCGGAAACACATATAGACTACATTTTATTGAGTAAAGTTGTATTGAAGTATTATACAAACCTCTATTTATAGAGAAGTTATGAGTGATAGACAAGTAAATCTAATACACCAAGAAAATGTAAACATAGTAGATTAAGAAAACTTAAAATACATAAAGAAAGAAATAATCCTAGAATAATATCAACTATATGTATTCTTAACAACTCTAAATTACTGACATTAGATTACAAAACAGAGCAAATGCTATTTAAAAAAAAAAAAAACAACTGCAACTTCATGTAGTGGTAAAGGGAGATGGACATGGTGGAATGGGTACATCAACAACTCCTTCAAGCATATGCGTAACCTTCCTCATAGTGGGTCTAAGAGATGGTCCTTCTTGAATACACCAAATGGCAATCTTCACAAACCTCTCCACCTTCTCTATGTCATCCATGGCCTCCCTCTCATATTCTACCAGAACATCTAATGTTCCTTCTCGAAAGCAATCATAAGCCCAATCTGTTAAAATTGCTTTTTCCTCCTCGCCCGACTCCATATCCACGCTTCTTCGACAACAAATGATCTCTAGTAGCATGACACCAAAGCTGTATACATCAACTTTAGCTGTAATTGGCATGTTCCTAAACCATTCCGGCGCAACATACCCTTTTGTTCCTCTAATGGCAGTATGCGTTTGGCTCTGATCCATCATCAAAAGCTTTGCTAATCCAAAGTCAGAAATTCGGGCATTGTAATATTCATCGAGCAGTATGTTCCGAGGCTTTATGTCGCAATGGATAATCTGAGTGCTGCACTCTTCATGTAAATACAAGAGTCCTCTAGCAATCCCAAAAGCAATTTGGATTCTTTGCTTCCAATTTGGTTTCAAGTCTCCAAAAAGGAAACCTGCTAAAGTTCCATGGCTCAGTAACTCATATACTAGCAACCGTTGCTGTCCCTCATCACAGAATCCAATCAGCCTGACCAGATTCTTGTGATGTGTCTTACCAATAATTTCCACTTCAGCTTTAAATTCCATCTCTTTCTCTTGTGCACCACTATTAATTAACTTCTTGACTGCCACATGGAGTACATTAGAACCCATCTTTAGCGCTCCTTTGTAAACAATACCGAAAGCTCCTCTTCCCAATTCTTCCTTGAACCCATCTGTAGCCTCTAGAAGCTCTTTGTATGTAAGGCAACGCAAATTCATTTCCCAGACAGACCCATTTCTGTCAATTTTGCTCACTTTCTCCTTGTAGAAAAATCCATAACAAATAGCCCCAATCAATATAAAGATGACAAACAGAGAGCAACCCAGAAGCACTGACCCCGCCAGTATCAAACGGTCCTGGTTCTTTTTCTTTTGCACTGGATTCTGGAAAGAAGGACCAAGTAGTGTGGAATTATCTTTCCTAACTTTGATAAACACCTTCCCTCCATCATTTTCGGTAAATCTCCCATTGGAGAGTGGTAGCTTCTTCTTCCAACAGGTATTTAAGATTGAAAATACTGCAGCAGCACACATGCAATCTTGCAAGCAAGAAGTTTTGCAATTCTCTTCAGTAAACGTCGTCAACCTATTGTAATCTGAAAATGGAAAATTAGTATTAGATAGTTCCTCTAAATAATACAGAGCTTGTTGGGAATTAATTTCATCTTCTTTGCATCCGGCCTGTATGAAGTCTGGCTTGCAGCTTCCATACGGATCATTTGGATCGAGTAAAGAGTAGCCTGTTGCGCATTTACATTTTGGCCTTTTATTTTGTGGGTTGATTTTGCACACACTGTTATACCCACAAACACCGGTCATCGACTCTCCAGGATTATCCAGGCAAATATTATCAGGTACAGACCAAATGGGCGTCCAGCTTTCATTGCCTGCGGAAGTCTTTGGGTGGGAATACAGAGTGAAAATTCCATCAAAGTTGAGAGTAACTCTAAAATATAAATTATTCTCCGTTGAGAGAATTCGCTGTTCGATGGTGATACGTTCTTCATTCTCTCTCAGAATATAAAAGTAGCCGGAGGCATTGAAGACCAATTGCTTACCGGAATTTGATGTATTGAGATCACCAGCAGTGATGCCTGTTTTGTAATAAGGATCATTTGGATCAACTGTGGGCAAGTTTATGGTATTGAGCACAAGATTACCTTCCTGAAGAAAGCGTAGCTGGAACCTTCCTTTGGAGAAGTTGGTCTCTGACTGTCGGGAAGAAAGGACCCCTCCCCTTTCCATAATTTGTGTAGGCAACATCGTATCAGAAGGATATTGGAAGCTTTCCCATAGCTTTTTAAAGTTGCTATCTTCCAGCACAAAGTTGCCTGTATCATTCATTACACCATAGGCAACAACACCAGTAAGGCTCTGATCATCAGATGATGTCCATAACTCTTCGCCTTGAGAGCTAGTAAGCACAAGCCCACGATCCGCAGTTAGGTCCACCTTTGATCCCCTCGGAGCAATCTTTCCACCATTTGGATACCAAACTATGGTTCTGTCTGGTATTTGGTCGTACCATATAGAAAGCAAGAAGAAATCTGAGCCGCTGAGCTGATGAAAGCCAAAGGCAAATTCACCAGAAGGAGAAAGCCATGAAGAATTATCAGTGGTAGACAGAGATCTGCCCACAGTTATTTGAGCAACAGCAGAAGTTGGTAGCAGAAGTAGCAAGAAAAACAGAGTATGAGCCAGAGAAAAAGCCATTGCCAAAATTAAGAAATTCAGAAATTGGTCTCAAACAATTACAACAAGCGGGTTAAGACGGGTGTAAACAGAGTACTACGCCTCGACTATAAATAATTGTATTTCAAGCAAAACTCTTACTTGGTGAATGTTGGGTGGTCCCCCTTATGTGGCGACCACATGGACAACAACAAAACAAACAGTTTTGTTTGTAGTAGAATTCTAACATGGTACGTGTGTTTATAAAGAGACTAAAGAGAGAAAAAAAAATTATAAGAAAAAAAGAAAGAATGCAGCGACGCAGACAGAGAAAAAAAATAAGGAAAAGAAGAAAAAAGGTTTTTCCTATTCACATCGGTCAGAGATTAGAGATTCGTTTGTGGTTCGATCTTGATGTAGTTTTAGAGTGTTGCTCCTGACGACGAAAGCTACATATTGACCGGTGTCGATTGTTGAAATTTCTCTCCAGTTACTTGGTTGCTAATAACTACTTGGTGAGATCTTTTTTTATTCTTGTTAGAATCCATTTTAGAATGATGAATTTATGTTTAATCTAAGAATGCATGTATTCTTGATGTGGTGATAACCTCTAGATATTTCTCTAGGGAAGACAATTGTAAACTCATTATTGTTAATAGTGGAAGATTGGAGGGTTTTTACGCAAAAATCTTGGTGTCTTGCTAGTGGGTTTGCTTGATTATTATTTTGTTACTAATGTGTGACTATTTAATTTGCACAAAGAAATGTAGATTAATTTTGCTGAACATCTGAAATTAGTGTTCACATCTAAGGTGAATTACCACGAACCAGTATATGTCTGGTTTTTTTTTTTGTCTTCTTTTTTTCAATCTTCAAGTAGGGAAGACTTAGCACGACATTGGGACAAAGTCTCAACACCCTGTAATTAAAACTATTTGACCAACTTACCAAAAAACAAAAAACTACTTGACTAGGGCATTTTACCAATAGTGATGCTGTTATAGCTAAAAGAACAAATATAATAATAACAATTTCACCTTATTTATTTCTCGTATCAAGAAATAAGAATCAAATAAATAATCAATTCAAAATAGTTGATTCGACAAAATACTATTTATTTGGAATAAATCATTGAATGCCAAAATTATATATATTTTATAATTACAATAAATATATGTGACATACTATCATACCTTAAATAGAATTTCTTACAT
>NC_081550.1:1243628-1251068 GCF_901000735.1 Corylus avellana
ACAGCCAATAAGACTTTGTCCAAATGTCGTGCTAAGTTTCGCTACCCGAAGATTGAAAAAAGAACAAGACATGTACGTTCGTGGTAATTCACCAAGTAAGAGTTTTGCTTGAAATACAATTATTTATAGTCGAGGCGTAGTACTCTGTTTACACCCGTCTTAACCCGCTTGTTGTAATTGTTTGAGACCAATTTCTGAATTTCTTAATTTTGGCAATGGCTTTTTCTCTGGCTCATACTCTGTTTTTCTTGCTACTTCTGCTACCAACTTCTGCTGTTGCTCAAATAACTGTGGGGAGATCTCTGTCTACCACTGATAATTCTTCATGGCTTTCTCCTTCTGGTGAATTTGCCTTTGGCTTTCGCCAGCTCAACGGCTCAGATTTCTTCTTGCTTTCTATATGGTACGACCAAATACCAGACAGAACCATAGTTTGGTATGCAAATGGTGAAAAGCTTGCTCCGAGGGGATCGAAGGTGGACCTAACTGCGGATCGTGGTCTTGTGCTTACTAGCTCTCAAGGCGAAGAGTTATGGACATCATCTGATGATCAGAGCCTTACTGGTGTTGTTGCCTCTGGTGTAATGAACAATACAGGCAACTTTGTGCTGGAAGATAGCAACTTTAAAAAGCTTTGGGAAAGCTTCCAATATCCTTCTGATACGATGTTGCCTACACAAATTATGGAAAGGGGAGGGGTCCTTTCTTCCCGACAGTCAGAGACCAACTTCTCCAAAGGAAGGTTCCAGCTACGCTTTCGTCAGGAAGGTAATCTTGTGCTCAATACCATAAACTTGCCCACAGATGATCCAAATGAACCTTATTACACTGCTGGTGATCTCAATACATCAAATTCCGGTAAGCAATTGGTCTTCAATGCCTCCGGCTACTTTTATATTCTGAGAGAGAATGAAGAACGCATCGCCATCGCACAGGGAAGTCCCTCGACTGGGAATAATTTATATTTCAGAGTTACTCTCAACTTTGATGGAATTTTCACTCTGTATTCTCACCCAAAGACTTCCGCAGGCAATGAAAGCTGGACCCCCATTTGGACTGTACCTGATAATATTTGCCTGGCTAATGTACCCCCTAATGCTGTCGCGTCGTCATATACCGGTGTTTGTGGGTATAACAGTGTGTGCAAAATCAACCCACAAAATAAAAGGCCAACATGTTACTGCCCAAAACGCTACTCTTTACTCGATCCAAATGATCCGTATGGAAGCTGCAAGCCAGACTTCATACAGGCCGGATGCAAAGAAGATGAAATTAATTCCCAACAAGCTCTGTATTATTTAGAGGAACTAACTAATACTAATTTTGCATATTCAGATTACATAAGGTTGCCGTCTTTTACTGAAGAGAATTGCAAAAATTCTTGCTTGCAAGATTGCATGTGTGCTGTTGCAATATTTTCAACCGCAAATACCTGTTGGAAGAAGAAGCTACCACTCTCCAATGGGAGATTTAGCGAAGATGATGGAGGGAAGGTGTTTATCAAAGTTAGGAAAGATAATTCCACACTACTTGGTCCTTCTTTCCCGAATCCAGTGCAAAAGAAGAAGAACCAGGACCGTTTGATACTGGCGGGGTCAGTGCTTCTGGGTTGCTCTCTGTTTGTCATCTTTATATTGATTGGCGCTATTTGTAATGGATTTTTCTACAAGGAGAAAGTGAGCAAAATTGACAGAAATGGGTCTGTCTTGGAAATGAATTTGCGTTGCCTTACATACAAAGAGCTTCTAGAGGCTACAGATGGGTTCAAGGAAGAATTGGGAAGAGGAGCTTTCGGTATTGTTTACAAAGGAGCGCTAAAGATGGGTTCTAATGTACTCCATGTGGCAGTCAAGAAGTTAATTAATAGTGGTGCACAAGAGAAAGAGATGGAATTTAAAGCTGAAGTGGAAATTATTGGTAAAACACATCACAAGAATCTGGTCAGGTTGATTGGATTCTGTGATGAGGGACAACAACGGTTGCTAGTATACGAGTTACTGAGCCATGGAACTTTGGCAGGTTTCCTTTTTGGAGACTTGAAACCAAATTGGAAGCAAAGAATCCAAATTGCTTTTGGGATTGCTAGAGGACTCTTGTATTTACATGAAGAGTGCAGCACTCAGATTATCCATTGCGACATAAAGCCTCGGAACATACTGCTCGATGAATATTACAATGCCCGAATTTCTGACTTTGGATTAGCAAAGCTTTTGATGATGGATCAGAGCCAAACGCATACTGCCATTAGAGGAACAAAAGGGTATGTTGCGCCGGAATGGTTTAGGAACATGCCAATTACAGCTAAAGTTGATGTATACAGCTTTGGTGTCATGCTACTAGAGATCATTTGTTGTCGAAGAAGCGTGGATATGGAGTCGGGCGAGGAGGAAAAAGCAATTTTAACAGATTGGGCTTATGATTGCTTTCGAGAAGGAACATTAGATGTTCTGGTAGAATATGAGAGGGAGGCCATGGATGACATAGAGAAGGTGGAGAGGTTTGTGAAGATTGCCATTTGGTGTATTCAAGAAGGACCATCTCTTAGACCCACTATGAGGAAGGTTACGCATATGCTTGAAGGAGTTGTTGATGTACCCATTCCACCATGTCCATCTCCCTTTACCACTACATGAAGTTGCAGTTGTTTTTTTTTTTTTTAAATAGCATTTGCTCTGTTTTGTAATCTAATGTCAGTAATTTAGAGTTAAGTTTGTCTTGCTTCATACAGTGTAGATTAAAAGTTGAATTTAAGTAAATAAATTTAAAGTTCAATGAGTTATCTTCGGATGTTATTTTCTATGGGGTTGTTGAGCTTGAGCACAATTCTTGTTGTTCTTCTAATTATCAGAATGTGAATTCTGCATATGACTCTTTTCACTTTTACTTGACTTGGTTGAGATAAAGTTGAGTTTGATCTGGATTTGTGTCCGGTAGTTTTTAAAATTATTAATAGATAAAAATTTAATAATAATCATCTTAAATTCAATAACAATTTTAAAAGACACATTACATTTAAGAAAACTCTAGTTCTCCTTGTAACATTACTCATAAGTTTCCATGTACAAAAATTTCTGACTCCATGGTATATGTTATTGTGAGTATGTGACTAATTTATTCTAAAATCATTACAAATCATATAATAATAAACCTAGTATTATCAACTTTCCAAATGAAGATCATCTTCCAGCTGTCAATCTTGCAAGGAAAGAAAGGAGTGTTCCTGTCAATAGCCTTGTAGTTGTTGGACATACAAAGAAGGGAAGGAGCCTTGTTGTCAATCAGCAAGGAATGGAAATGAGAGATAATTCAGAATATTCAACTATCATAATAAATGGAATTCGTCTCATCAAGGAAACATTCAACAGAAAAGCTCACCTATGGGAATACTTATCTAGCAAATCTTCTTAATTGACACAATCCCACAGGAATACTTATCTAGCAAATCTTCTTAATTGACACAATCCCACAGGAATACTTATCAAGCAAATCTTCTTAATTGACACAATCCCACAATATGTGGAATTGTCTTGCTATAAATTATATCTTGTCTTATTGCTTTGCCTTGTAAATCACGAACCACATCACTATATAGTGGTGTACATATTACTGTTTACAATCAGTAAAAAATATCATCTCCTTGTTTGAAAACTTACAGACAGGCAGTGAATCGCCTGTTAGCAGTTATTTATGTTAAACGGCATCGGAGTAAGGGCATGTTTGAGGCTTATTTTAGAGTTTGGGGCCTCATTATAGAGCATGTTTTAATTTAGACAAATTTGGGATAGTTTTGGGCTTGTGTTTAGTGTTTTGGTATGAAATTCTAAACCCAAAAAACTTCGTTTTGCTATACTGTTTTTTAATATATTTAATATTAGGGTTAAATAACTTTCAGCTCTATGTGGTTTAACGACTTTATTTTTTTTGTTTCTTCGGTTTCAATTTGTATCACAAATTATACCTGGGTAATAGCAAAAAATAGAAATGATACTTCTGTCTAAATCCCGTCCAAAATTTAACGAGAAGCCACATCAGCACCATTAAAAAATCGACATGTGTCTATATATTAATTAAAAATACAAAATAAAAATTTCATAATTAAAAATATTATCAAAAAGTCCTGGTTTTTGACTGGATTCGAGAAAGAAAGGCTTGGTAGTGTGGAATTATCTTTCCTAACTTTGAGGAAAACCTTACCTCTATAACTTGTATTAAATCTCCCATTGGAGAGTGAGAGTTGAAGAAATTCGTGAGCTTAACTCATCTCATAAAACCGGTTCTATAAGAGAGAGTTGCTCATTCCTTATAAATATGCCCAAGGTCTTGTCCACAGGCAAATGTGAGATTATTCCTCAACACCCTCCCTCACGTGCAGGCCAGTATTTTTTTCAGTCCTTATCACAGGATAAGCAGTATGGGCCCCATTTGTCATGTGGTAGGCTCTGATACCATGAAGAAATTTGTAAGCCTAACTCATCTCATAAAACCGGTTTTATAGGAGAGGATTGCACATTCCTTATAAACATGTCAAAGGTCTTGTCCAAAGACAAATGTGAGATCATTCATCAACACCCTCTCTCACATGCATGCTGGTTTTTTTCCCAGTCCTTATCACGGAGTAAGTAGTGTGGGCCCCATTTGTCTTGTGGTAGGCTATAATACCATAAAGAAATTTATAAATAAATGCAGAAATAAAATAAAATAGACAAATGAATTTTTACGTGGTTCGATGTATGACCTACGTCCACAGGATAAAGCCCAAAAGGCTACGTTATGCTCTTATTACTTGATGTCTTACAATAAAATAAATCTTCTTTCTTGTTTAATGTACTTTTATAATTATTCTAGGACGAGGTTGTGGTAAATTAGATTGTCATTAATTGACTAATTTATTCTAAAATCATTACAAATCATATAATAATAAACCTAGTATTATCCCGTGATTATTTGCCAATTCCGTGGATTTATTTGAACCGTGAAGGCCTTTTGAACATGAAACATTGTCCATGGTAGCACTCAGGGGTGGAGGCAGGGGGTTGAAGGGTTCACTCTCCTCAAAATTCTCTTTACCCTCGGTAAAAAAAAAAAAAAAATTTAATACCATGATTATGGATTTATGCCCCCCCTCAGCAACTCTTGAGGACAAATGCCCCCCTCAACCAAAGGTTGAAGATGATGCAGTTGAGTCGACTCTAACCATTGTAACTTGAAACTTGCAGTTGCAAAATAACAAAAGATTGAAGAAGATGCAGTTCCAAATATTTTTCTTAAATTATGAAAGAAGATAAAGTACACATGTGCAAGAAAAAATAAAATAAAATAAAATAAAAGGTACAATGTGCAACTTGCAAAAGCACAAGAAAGAGACCAAAAAATCTTTCTAAAAGTATAAAGGCTTGTCCACTGTCCACATGTTCAACTCTTTCCAATAATTTTCTTTAAGTATGAAAGAAGATACGGTACATGCTAACAGCGTGCAATTGAAATAATAATAATAATAATAATAAATACAGCATGCAACTTGCAAAACACAAAAAGAAGGCCAAAAAATGAATTGTTATTTCTAACTTTCTAAGCCACATGTTTTGTTTCCTAAAGTAATGTGTCAATTAAATCCAAAGAGGCTGAAGATCAATTGTCAAATCTCCTTACATCTTACAAAAATTACAAAATTTTGAGGCATTTTTCTTCTTAAAGACTTGTCAATTTTGCAACGGAAAATTAAGATATGTAATTAAATTGTTATATTTAGATTTAAATTTTTTTAAAAATTAATTGTTTTGATATTTATATTTTTATTCTTGATAATTGTTTTTATATTTAATTATTTATTAATTGATATAGTTTTTGTTTCATATTTTAATTGTATAAAATTTACAAAGATATAATTGCAATTATATGAGATTATGGAGAAAAACAACGATTCTATTGAACTTCAATCAAATTCTAAATGAGCTCGTGTTAAAATTGGTGAGCAAAGACAAATATTATACTTCCAACCTATTAACAATCATGCCTTCTTCGAACCCTGTTGCAAGGCTCGTCTTCTACAGCCTTACGAATGTTTCCATTTTGTCACACTATAGTGAAAATTTTTGCCACCCCCACTAATATCCTGACTCTGCCCCTAATAGCGCTGGATAGGCGGTGAATTGCCTGTTAGAGCATTTCCAACAGATTAGGTAAATGGCTCGTAATAGTTACATTTAACTATTTTGAGCCATTTTTTGTCTCCATCAAATTAGCTCTAGAATAGTTAAAGGGGACGTTTCGCTACAGTGAATAGCAAAATAGTGATATTCACTATAGCACACTAGATGATTATTTTATTATTTCTCAATGATTACTTTTTATTCTCAATAAAAATAGTGTTAAATAATAATATTTAAAGAAAGTAGAGAGTTGAATAGATAATCTATTGAAGTTTGTATTGAAATCTAGTAACTAAAATACAAAAATGTAAATTTTGGCGGGAGATGCTCGATTATTTTATGTTAAATTGCAGCAGCTTAGCTAAAAAAGTAATATTAACTACATTTAGCTATTATTGCTCATTTTTTAGCTCCAACAAAATAGCTTGTCATTAGGTAGAATAGCAACTTAGCAACGGTGGATAGCAATTTTGTGTTATTCACTATAACACACTAAATGAATAAAATATTATTTACTTTTATTTTATTTATTGTTTCTTTATTTAGCCTCTTTTCACCCAACATTTTTCCTTTATTCTGAAACACACCTCTTCATCTGCTACATCTCTCTCAAACACGAATTTTTTTTCACCCAAATAATTTATCGCTCTCGCTCGCTCTGTTGCCACAATACCTCTCTCTCGCTCGTTCGGTGCTTCTTCTCATTCTTGATAGAAATGCTGCCTCACGTTCCATGCATGTGAAATTATAAATTTTGTTGCTTAATAGTTTATTGGTTGTCTTCTGCAAGCGATTTTTTGGCTCCTCTGTTATCAATTTTTTTTCTACAGGTTGTCTTTGACTATTTGTCTAAGTTATCATTTTTTATTTTTTTATTTATTAATTATTATTATATGTATTTATTTTTATTTTTATAAATGATTTTTATATATGTATTTGTTTTTTCCCTCTAATTAAGTGTTGGCAATAATATAATAAAAAAAAAAAAGAAAAATCATATTTTAAAGCAAGTATAACTAAAGTAATATTTTAAAACAAATAAAATGAATAAAATAAAAAATCTATTAGAGTGTGTAGTGAAAAAGTAATAACTAAAGTAAATAATTATATTTTTTCATTAGCTAAAATAACTAATGCCGCTAGAGTTGCTCTAATGGCATGTTCGATGCTTATTTTAGAGTTTTGAGCCTCTTTATAGAGCATGTTTTAATTTAGACAATTTTGGGCAATTTTGGGATAGTTTTGGGCTTGTGTTTAGTGTTTTGGTGAAATTCTAAACCCAAAAAACTTC
>NC_081550.1:1251168-1252339 GCF_901000735.1 Corylus avellana
GTCCAAGTAATAACAATCGAAAGATTATGTGTTTTTTAAAAGATTAAAAGAATTATTTGTGTTGTGCATTTGAAAAAAAAAAATGCTTAGAATTGATAATAATTTGAATGAGTGAGTTTTACGTCACAAATTACGCTATTTATAAAAGTAAACTAAATCTTAATAAGAAAAATAAACATAATCCTAATAATTTAAAATAAAATAAATCTTCTTTCTTGTTTAGCGTTTAGGACTTTTATAATTATTCTAGGACGAGGTTGTGGTAAATTAGGTTGTCATATTTTTTTTTAATTTTTAATTTTTTTTTTTTTTTCACATGCTCACACAAGAGAGGGAAGCCGAGGGATTTAAACTATAAACCTCCGCTTTATAAGGCGTGATCTCTAGCCGATTGAGTTACCTCTTAGAGATTGGTTGTCATTAATTGACTAATTTATTCTAAATCATTACAAATCATATAATAATAAACCTAGTATTATCCCATGATTATTTGCCAATTCTGTGGATTTATTTGAATCGTGAAAGCCTTTTGAACATGAAACATCATCCATGGAAGCGCTGGACAGGCGATGAATTGCTTGTTACAGTTATTTATGTTAAATTGCATTGGAGTAAGAGCAACTCCAACAACTTAGCTTAAAAGAGCAATATTAGCTACATTTAGTTATTATTGCTTTTTTTTAGCTCCAACATACAGAATAGCCTGTCATTAGCTAGAATATCACAAAAATAGTGACTAGCAATTTTGTGCTTTTCACAGTAATAGGGGTGAAAGCCCGATCCCAGTTCTCGATTATTGGCCACAATAGGCAAGCGAAACTGGGATACCCGATTTTTTATTTTTGAAAACCAAAACTGGGTATACAATAACTGACCGGTTCCAGTTGGTACCCCGTTATCCGAACCGAGAAACCGGTTTTTTAAATTTTTTTGCATTTTAGACTTATTTTAAGTATTGGGCCTAATGTTTGGGCTTAATTTAACCATTTTGTGCCCATTTTAAAAAGATAAAAAAATAATAATAATAAAAATAAAAACAACAACAACAACAACAACTAGGCTTAATTAAACTACAAATCTCATTCTTATGAGATTAAACACTAAATAATAAATATTAAATTCTAAATTCAAATCTCATTCTTGTGAACCCTAAACCTAGAGTCAAAAAATA
>NC_081550.1:1252439-1262071 GCF_901000735.1 Corylus avellana
AAATTCCTCTAATTCAAGGGTGAGACTATCAATCAACACCCAATAATATTTTCAGCAATGTTTCAAGGGCCCCATGTCAAATCTGTGGAAGAAACAATCACCAATCTCTTGATTGTCTCCATAGAATGGATAACTCCTATCAAGGGCACCACCCTCCTACCCAACTTGCTCAAAGGAATGCTGCAGTAGAAGATCAACAGTGGTAATTCGTGCTGGAGTACGTCGCTGGCATGAGCGTTGTCGGAGCAGCAGCTTGCTGGAAGGCTTTGGTGTGGGGTGGACGGTGATGGAGAATTAGAGATTGTGTCCAATGATAGTGGCGTTAGGCTCATCCAGGCACACATTGCGTGACTTTATCAAGCTTTCTTGAATTATTGAAGGAAAAGGAAGAAGCAGAAGCTCAGCTTGTTTCGTGGAAGGAAGGATATTGATGAACAGAGTCTCCAGTTCTCTCCTCTGTTTTACGTTCAGGTAAAGCTTTTACTTGCAGAAAAGGCAAACGGCAGCCATTTTTCGAATGTGAACAGTAAATTCTGCCTATTCAATCCTCACACTAAAAAAAAATATTTTATTATTTTATCTCACTCACTCTCACTCTCGCGTCTTCTTTACCCAAACAAAAACAAACCTCGTGGAGGTTTGCCAAATGTCGTGCTAAGTCTTCGCTACTTGAAGATTGAAAAAAAAAAAAAAAAGAAAAGAAAAAAAAAGAACAAGACATGTACAGGTTCGTGGTAATTCACCAAGTATGAGTTTTGCTTGAAATACAATTACTTATACTCGAGGCGTAGTACTAGGTTTCAGACATATTTTGATAGTTTATCATGACTATGATTCAGAATTTGTCCTTTCTCATTTGTCATATTGTATGTCTTTCTCCCTTGGATTCTGCTTGCACTATTGGTTGAATGTCTTGGCCTAAAAGACTTCCAAATGGCGTGCCCGGAGGTATCTGTAACCCTTCGCTACGCCAAGATTAAGAAGAAAACAAGAACAAGGCAGTGGTCCGTACATGTTTGACCAAGAGTTTTGCATGAGCTACAATTTATTTATACTCTAGGCACAGTACTCTGTTTACACCCATCTTAATTAACCCACTTTGTTTCAAATTGTACGAGGCTAATTTCTTCTGGCAATGGCTGTTTCTGTTGCTCATACTCTGTTTTTCTTACTACTTCTGCTACCAACTTCTGCTGGAGCTCAAAATAATGGTAGAATAACTGTGGGCACTTCTCTGTCTACAACTGATAACTTTTCATGGCTTTCTCCTTCTGGTGATTTTGCCTTCGGCTTTCGCCAGCTCAACGGCTCAGATTTCTTCTTGCTTTCTATATGGTACAACAAGATACCAGACAGAACCATAGTTTGGCATGCTAATGGAGATAAGCCTGCTCCCAGGGGATCAAAGGTGAACCTAACTGCGGTTCGTGGGCTTGTGCTTACTGGCCCTCAAGGCCAGGAGTTATGGACTTCTCAGATTCTTACTGGTGTTGCTGCCTATGGTGTAATGAACGATACAGGCAACTTTGTGCTGGAAGATACCAACTTCAACAGCGTATGGGAAAGCTTCCAGAACTCTACTGATACGATGTTGCCTACACAGATTATGGAAAGGGGAGGTGTTCTTTCTTCCCGACAGTCAGAGACCAACTTTTCCAAAGGAAAATTCCAGCTACGCTTCGTTGAAGGAGGGAACGATCAAGGGATTCAGGAAGGTAATGTATAATCATCCCTCATCACCCAAAAGGTAATAAATTTAATCTTTTAATCAAAGGGAATACCTTCAATCAGAACGTGGGGTAAAACCAATCTTTTACGGCATCCATATCAAATCGCCACTTAAATATCCTAAGAATTTAAGTTTATAGGAAGGGATAAATTTAATTATTTAAGCAATACTTTAACACTTGAGATCTCTGCTTTAATACAATATTTAATCACCACTAATTCTAAAAAATTAAGTCGATGAGAATGAGTAAATTTAATCCTTTAATTAATGCTTTGACAGGTAATGTTGTGCTCAATACCATAAACTTGCCCACAGTTGAACCAAATGGACCTTATTACGAAAAAGACAGCACTGTTGGTGATCGCAATACATCAAGTGCCGGCAAGCAATTGGTCTTCAATGAGTCCAGTTACATTTATATCCTGCAAGAGAATGACAAACGCATCACCCTCGCACAGGGAAGTCTCTCAACTGGGAATAATTTATATTATAGAGGTACTCTCAACTTTGATGGCATTTTCACTCTGTATTCTCACCCAAGGACTTCCGCAGGCAATGAAAGCTGGACTCCCATTTGGTCTGTACCTAATAATATTTGCGAGGATATTCCTGTTGGTTCAATGACCGGTGTTTGTGGGTATAACAGTGTGTGCAAAATCAACCCACAAGATAAAAGGCCAACATGTGAATGCCCAACAGGGTACTCTTTACTCGATCCAAATGATCCGTATGGAAGCTGCAAGCCAGACTTCATACAGGCCGGATGCAAAGAAGATAAAATTAGTTCCAAACAAGATGATCTGTATCGTTTTGAGGTACGAACAAATACTAATTGGCCAACATCAGATTACAGTAAGTTAAAACCTTTTACTGAAGAGAAATGCAGAAATTCTTGCTTGCAAGATTGCATGTGTGCAGTTGCAATATTTTCCATCAACAATACCTGTTGGAAGAAGAAGCTACCACTCTCAAATGGGAGATTTATTACAGGTTATGGAGGGAAGGTTTTGCTCAAAGTTAGGAAAGATAATTCCACACTAGCTGACCCTTCTTTCTCGAATCCAGGCAATGAGCCAGTGCGAAACAAGAAGAACCAGGACATTTTGATACTGGTGGGGTCAGTGCTTCTGGGTTGCTCTGTGTTTGTTATCTTTATATTGATTGGCGCTATTTGTATTGGATTTTTCTACAAGAAGAAAGTCAGCAAAATTGACAGAAATGGGTCTTTCTCGGAAATGAATTTGCGTTGCCTTACATACAAAGAGCTTCTAGAGGCTACAGATGGGTTCAGGGAAGAATTGGGAAGAGGAGCTTTCGGTATTGTTTACAAAGGAGAAATAAAGATGGGTTCTAATGTACTCCTTGTGGCAGTCAAGAAGTTACATAGTGCTGCACAAGAGAAAGAGATGGAATTTAAAGCTGAAGTTGAAATCATTGGTAAGACACATCACAAGAATCTGGTCAGGCTGATTGGATTCTGTGATGAGGATGTGCAACGGCTGCTGGTGTACGAGTTCTTGAGCCATGGAACTTTAGCAGGTTTCCTTTTTGGAGACTTGAAACCAAATTGGAACCTAAGAATCCAAATTGCTTTTGGGATTGCGAGAGGACTCTTGTATTTACACGAAGAGTGTAGCACTCAGATTATCCATTGCGACATAAAGCCTCAGAACATACTCCTCGATGAATATTACAATGCTCGAATTTCTGATTTTGGATTAGCAAAGCTTTTGAAAATGGATCAGAGCCAAACTCAAACCGCCATTAGAGGAACAAAAGGGTATGTTGCACCGGAATGGTTTAGGAACATGGCAATCACAGCTAAAGTTGATGTGTACAGCTTTGGTGTCATGCTGCTTGAGATCATTTGTGGTCGGAGAAGCGTGGATATGGAGTCTGGCGAGGAGGACAAAGCAATTTTAGCGGATTGGGCTTATGACTGCTTTCAAGAAGGAACATTAGATGTTCTGGTAGAATATGAGAGGGAAGCCATGGATGACATGGAGAAACTAGAGAGGTTTGTGAGGGTTGCCATTTGGTGTATTCAAGAAGGACCATCTCTTAGACCCACTATGAGGAAGGTTACGCATATGCTTGAAGGAGTTGTTGATGTACCCATTCCACCATGTCCATCTCCCATTGGATAATGAGGTTGCAACCAGCATTTATCACTCCCCATGTATTTGCTCTGTTTTGTAATCTTATGCAAGTAATTTAGACTGAAGTTTGTGTTGTGCGACATCACTCTGTTCTCTACAAATGCGCGCATGTTGGTGTAGCAGATATATTTGATGAGTTTTTTTTTTTTTTTGAACAAATATATTCTTCATTGATTTTTTTTTAAAAAAAAGAACACGTCAATCAGAGGTAAATTGCTCCCTGATTACAATGCCAAATGTTCAAGTTGGAATTTTCTCAAGTCGATCTATGACATATTTTATGGCTTCTCTAGCCAAACCATGAGCCGCAGAATTTACGTCTCTTTTAACATGTTCAATCATGCATGATAAGTTCTTCAAGAACGACAATTTTCAGAAATGAATGAATTGCTCTTCAGCTTCGCTGTAAAAAACATTTGAAATACGGAGTACAAGTCACATATATCTGCCAAAACTACACCTGCAACCTTTGAAAATAGGCACTACAACTCATATACGTACATCTGCCAAAACTATAAGTACTCAGTCTCATGGCTGGCTAATCCATGGACTCTTGTAGGATTATTTTACTATTCATAGTTCAGGTAGGCTGTCACAATCCATGGAACTTACTGCGTGTTTGCCTGTGTACCATCATCGCTACCGGTTATTGGTTCCGATTTTTTAAATTCACTAACCGACTACACAAATTCTTGTTAGCGGTTTTAGCCCACCGGAAAATAGCAAAGATTTTAGCTCTATTATTGACTAGCAACACGACTTTGGCCAAGACTAAATAACAGTGAAAGGAATGGACGGAAACTTCAGGGAAGACTTAGAAACCAACTTGGTCCTGTCCAATTAGAATGGTCCTTTTTTTGACTTATCAAAAAAATTGAATGAAATGTCGGAGGAACAACGTGGTGTTTCGTTCCTTGATCTAATCAATTGTATTCAAACATATATTATTGCACTATCCCTTGCCTTCTTTCTATTCAAAAAGAAAAAACAGAGTCAAGGAAATCATCGTGAACTCCCGTGTACATAAATAATGTTCCTTCAATTTATTTTCATTCATGTGATTGTACGAATCCGAACAATTCTCACAATGCCTCGTGTTAATGTTTTTCACCTTGTCTTCTTTCTCCTCTTGCTGCCCATTTTTGCTGTTGCTCAAACTCGTAATATAAGCCAGGGAGACTCTCTCACTGCAGACAAAGCGGCTGCTCCATGGCTTTCCAACTCTGGTGATTTAGCATTTGGGTTTCACCAACTCGATAATGAGGATCACTTCTTGCTCCCCATATGGTTTAACAAAATATCAGACAAAACTGTGGTTTGGTATGCAAATGGAGACAATCCTGCGCAAAGAGGATCCATAGTTGAGCCAACTTCTAACCGCCGTGGGCTAGCACTCAACAATCCTTGGGGTTGAAGTGATATGGAGATCGCAATTCACAGGGGGTGCAGTTGCTTACGGCATACTCAACGATACAGGCAACCTTGTGCTTGTAGATGAAAATTCTGACAACTAATAGGAGAGCTTCAATTACCCTACTGATACATTGTTGCCTACTCAAATAATGGAGAGAGGTGGGGTTATTTCTTGCCGACAAAGAAACAACTTCTCACAGGGAAGGTTCCAGTTTCGCTTGCTTCCACATGGAAATGCTGTGCCCAATCCCATAAAAATGGTCAGCAGCTATAATGATGGTGGTGCATACTATATGAGCTACACTTATGATTCTGCCAATTATTCAAATTCTGGTTACAGAGTGATCTTCCATGACTCTGGTTACCTATACATAGAAAGGAGTAGAGAAAGATTCTACATTACAAGAGAGAATGAGATAGCCCCATCTACAAGCTACTATCACAAAGCAACTCTTAATTTTGATGGCGTTTTCACCATTAGTCAGCACCCGAAGAATCCCACCGCCAACGATAGCTGGACTGTAATTCGAAGCATACCAGATAATATTTGCCTCGATTTACTAGATCAAGTGGGTAGCGGGCCTTGTGGGAATAACAGTATCTGCTCACTCGGGGATGATCGAAGGCCGAGTTGTAAATGCCCACCAGGGTTTTCTTTGACTGAAAATGATCAGTACGGCAGCTGCAAACCTGATTTCATACAAGTCTGTGAAGAAGATGGGAAAATTCCACAAGAAGCTTTATACAAACTAGTGGAGCTACAAAACACTGATTGGCCTTGCAATGAATTCGATTCGTTAAAGCTTTGTGATGTAGAGACCTGCAAAGCATCTTGCTTGCAGGATTGCCATTGCGTTGCAGCTGCATATAAAGTCAACTACTGTTGGAAGAAAAGGCTACCGCTCACGAATGGGAGACACAATAGGAAAACCAAGGGGACTACTTTCCTTAAGGTAAGAAAAAACAATACCATTTGGCAAAACTATTGGTGGCGTCAGGTTCCGGAGGCAATTAAAGACCAAAACACTCTGATTATTGTGGTATCAGTCCTACTAGGTACTTCTGCATTCTTGAATCTGCATTTTGTTTGGGTATTTTGTACTACTACAAAAAGAAGCTCTAAAGAATTAGTCACCTAGATGATGGTGTTGTAGAAAGGAATTTGCGCCAATTTACCTACAAAGAGATGATGGAGGCTACAAATGGGTTCAAGGAAGAACTAGGAAGAGGTTCCTACGGTATTGTTTATAGAGGGGAAGTAGAAAAAGGTGCTATTGCTGTCAAGAGGTTAGACAGTGTTTGAAGACAGCGACAAGGAATTCAAAACTGAAGTGAATGTGATAGCCAAAACGCATCACAAGAATTTGGTCCGGCTGCTTGGGTACTGCACTGAGGGACAGCATCGTATGCTGGTGTATGAGTGCTTGAGAAATGGCACTTTAGCTAGCTTCCTTTTTGGGGATTTCAAACCTAGCTGGACCCAAAGGACTAATATTGCCGTCGAGGTTGCGAGAGGACTAATCTTCTTGCATGAAGAATGCAGCAGCCAGATTATTCATTGCGATATAAAGCCGCAAAATATACTTCTTGATGAGAATTACGGTGCTCGCATCTCGGACTTTGGATTGGCAAAGCTTTTGTTGATGAATCAAAGCCAGACCAAAACTAAACTTAGAGGTACCAAAAGGTATGTTGCACCTGAGTGGTTTAGGACCTCGCCAGTCACTGTGAAGGTTGATGTCTATAGTTTTGGTGTCGTGCTGCTAGAGATCATTTGCTGTCAAAGAAATGTGGATATGGAGGCTCGAGGAGAGAGGGGTATTCTAACTGATTGGGCCTATGACTGCTATCAGCAAGGCAGACTGGATCTTCTAGTTGAAGATGATCGAGAAGCCCTCAATGGCATGAAGAAGCTGGACAGGTTTGTGATGGTTGCCATTGGGTGCCTTCAAGAAAACCCCTCTCTGAGACCCACTATGAAGAAGGTGATGCTTATGCTTGAAGGAATCGTTCAAGTTCCTGTTCCCCCAAGTCCATGCCCATTTTCTTCCATCAGCTAAAAGCTCCAATTGTTGGCTGTCTTTTCTTCATTTACCAATCCATCATGGCTGGATGTTTATATATTGTACTTGTAGGACCATTGTACCTCCTAGTTTGCTTTGCTCAGTGTTAGAAGCTGTTGTAATTGTAGTAGACTTGTTCCATGATTTTCCAGGAGCCATGCAATTCAAAAATTGAATTATGCCTTGCAATATAACTCCCATTTCAATGATGAAAGTTGCCAGTAGGTCCAGTTATCCGTTGTTTGTAAAAATTGAAACCTAGGGCAGCAGTACCGTTTATCTCTTGTTTACACATCAGTATATGACCCCAATAGCATAAGTTGCAAGCATTCACTCACTCAAAGGATACACTTTTAAGGCTCCAAAAGCCTCCTGAATCCTGATTATACAAGTTTACCAGCATAAGAGTGAAAATTGTTCCATCCATACTACAAGCTTAGCACTCAACCAGATATGCAAAGAGTTTATCCAGAACAACAAGACTGCAATTATACACTGAATGTGCTCACAGTTCATACAACATATATACTGCATCAATAAACTTTGATAGGAGTTCCTACACATGTAGTAACTTAAAGCTTGGCCAGGGAGGCCTACATCTATGACTGGGCTACGTACCAGGAATAGCATCAGTAAAAAAAACACAAGCTGGCTTGCCCATGCAGAGGTTTCCATAAAGCCCAAATGCAGGTGAAGCGAAGAGGAACTCCTCAGGCAATTAAACTTGAAACCGTGGCTCTTTCTTTCACTGCTGATTGTGTTTCTGAGGGGAAAAACAAAAACAAAAACAAAAAAATGGATGAACATTAATTGATTTAAACTAAGCTTCCATTGCAGCCATCACAATTACAACCATCCTTTCACCATAATCAACATCTCCACTCCAGCACTAACTATCACAATCCAAAGAAATACCCTAAAAAGACTAGTTAAAGTTACAATTGCAGCACCCTAAAATCACTTATATAGCCAAATCTCTTCTTGTATGTTTTTCTTCTTCTACTTAGACATTCTCTTGTATACTTCATGTGTACTAAGATTACGCCCATCTGTGCTCTTTGATATGCATTACATTACTTATAATAATTAAAAAAAAAAAATTAAAAAAAACCCTTACATAGCCAAATCTCACATAACGAAAAACCAATGTGAGACTTGACACCCATGCAACACCTTCACAATAGATCCACCCAATGTGAGACTTGACCAATATGGAACTTAGCATCCATACAACACCTTCACAATTCACCTACTCAATGTGGGACTTAATTTTAGGGTGTCACACCAACTATATTTATATTGTTAATGACCCTTAACAGAACAAAGTCATTCTACTTGCTTCATGTAATTCAACCCTTATTGACAATGAAAAATAAAGATGAAATAATCCTATGGAGAATGTTCCAAAATGCAATTAAAATAGCTTGTTTGATGTGTAATTTGTCTACAAATCATAGACCTCTCTCAAAAGCAAAAATCAAATAGTCAGATACACAAATGATGAGTGACATCTAATGGACTGAAAACAAATGTAATGCGCTCACTTATTAAGTCAACCATTTTCCTCAAAATATCTGAGGACATCACTGCTAAATGGGCACTTGCCTCTTTCTATATATCATCCATCACATATGTTGCAAAATCAGAGCAACAAACCATATGAAGCCTGACCTAGCTAGTAATGATCAATAATCTCATTGATCCAACAGGGAATTTAATGTCCATGGCAACTCTAAACCAGGATAGAAACTTTCCCTTAGTGTATGCAAGTTCTGAGCAAATAGAAAACTAGTTTCCAGTAGTTAGTCTTCCAAAATATTTTTCATGTTTTATGAAGCAAACTCATATGTAGCTCCTTTCGTAAGTACATCAAGTTATCCATAAGTATGGGGCATTTTCTTTTCAAATCCTGTCTCTATGTGCATAAATATGGACACTCGCATACAGACACTAATTAGGATGACTGGGGAGAAGACCATGTACGTGTTTTGTAACCTTTTAGAATAAAAAGGTGATTCTCTCACTATTACAAAATGAAAGAAGAGAATTTTGTACTCACTATAACAAAATGCCCTTGTGAACTCTTTTTACCTTTAATTGGAGTATGATACAGCCTGCTTGTTGTCCCCCGCAGGCTCTTGAGCTGTTCAAACTTTTTTAGCAAATCGATCTGAGGCTTATGGACTACCCAAGGTTTAACCAGCCCATTTTAGGCCTCCGTCACAATGAATATATATATATATATATATATTCGAGTTATCTTGAACT
>NC_081550.1:1262171-1265672 GCF_901000735.1 Corylus avellana
CATCTCTTTCTCTTGTGCAGCGCTATTTAACTTCTTTACAGCCACAAGGAAGACATTAGAACCCATCTTTATTGCTCCTTTGCAAACAATACCGAAAGTTCCTTTCCCAGTTCTTCCTCGAACCCATCTGTAGCTTCTTGAAGCTGTTTGTATGTAAACGAACGCAAATTCATTTCCAGCACACTACCATTATGCGTAGAGTTAATTTTTTTAATTTTCTTTTGGTAAATGAATAAAAAACCAAGACAAGTAGTGCTAATCAATATAAATTTAACAAAAACAGAGCAACCCAGAAGCACTGACACTGCAAGTATCAAACCGTCCTGGTCCTTCTTCTTTGGCACTGGCTCATTGCCTGGACCAGGCGGTGTGGAATTGTCTTTCCTAACTTTGATGAAAGCCGTGCCAGTAAAACTACTGATGAATCTCCCATTCGACAATGGTAGCTTCTTCTTCCAACAGGTATCGCCATTTTTGAATATGGAAACAGCACACATACAATCTTGCAAGCAAGAATTTATGCAATTTTCTTCAGTAAAAGGCTTCAACTTACCGTAATCGGCCGATTCTGGAAAATCAGTATTATTTAGTACCTCTAGATAATATAGATCCTTTTTGGCACTAACTTCATCTTCTTCGCATCCTTGTATGAAGTCTGGCTTGCAGCTTCCGTAGGGATCATTTGGATCGAGTAACGAATACCCTTTTGGGCATTCACATCTTGGCCTTTTATCTGGTTTGAGGTTGCAGACGCTGTTATTCCCACAAGCACCAGGACCTTCATCAACAAGAATAGCCGTGCAAATATTATCTGGTATAACCCAAATAGGGTCCCAGCTTCGATTGCCCGTGGAAGTCTTTGGGTGAGAATACAGAGTGAAAACTCCCTCAAACTCGAGAGTTGCTCTGAAACAGGAATTCCCAGTTCTGATAAGTTCGTCATTGTCTTTGAGATTGATACGTTCGTTATTCTGTTTGAGGATTTCGATGTAGCCTGACCTATTGAAGACCAATTGCCTACCGGGACTTGATGCATTAGAATCACCAGCGATGCTGTCTTTTTCAAAATACGGTTTAGAAGGCAGATTTATGGTATTGAGCACAACATTAGAATCACCAACGACACGTAGCTGGAACCGTCCTTTGGAGAAGTTGGTCTCTGATTGTCTTGAAGATAAGACCCTTCCCCTTTGCATGATCTGTGTAGGCAAGATGGTATCAGTTGGATTCTTGAAGCTTTCCCATAGATTGTCAAAGTTGGTATCTTTGAGCACAAAGTTTCCCGTATCGTTCATTACACCATAAGCAACAACACCAGTAAGGGCCTGAGACGCCCATAACTCTTCGCCTTGAGGGCTAGTAAGCACGAGTCCACCATCAGTTATCTTCACTTCGGATCCCCTTGGAGCAAGCTGAGCTGCATTTGCGTACCAAACTATGGTTCTGTCAGGTATCTTGTCATACCATATAGAAAGCAGGAAGAAATCTGAGTTGTTGTGTTGGCGAAATCCCAAGGCAAAATCACCAGAAGGTGAAAGCCATGAAGAGTTGTCAGCTGCAGGGAGAATATTTCCCACAGTAATGTTGCCATTAGTTTGAGCAACAGCAGAAGTAGCAAGAAAAACAGAGTATGAGCAAGAGAAAAAGCCATTGCCAGAAGAAATTAGCCTCATACAATTTGCAACATAAAAGTGGGGATAGATGGGTGTAAACAGAGCACTGTGCCTAGAGTATAAATAATTGTAGCTCAAGCGAAACTCTTCCTTGGTCAAACATGCACGGACCAGTACTGTCTTGTTCTTGTTTTTTTTCTTCTTAATCTTCGTTTAGCGAAGGCTTACACATGCCTCCGGCACGCCATTTGGAGGCCTTTTGGGCTGTAAAGCTATTTGGCCAAGACATTCGAGCAATAGTGCAAGCAGAATCCAAGGGAGAAAGACATACAATATGACAACTGAAATAGGACAAATTCTGAATCATAGTCATGATAAACTATCAAAATACTTCCAAAAGATGATGGCAGCTTGCTAATGGTTAAAGATCGATGGAAGTTGTTCACAAAGTTTGAATTGGACCACTTTGGCGCTTTAATACAAAGCAATGAAATTAAAATGCACACTTCAAATATTAAGAAAAATAAAGAAATGCATAAAATAATTAAACACCAAGGTCACGATAAGATAAAGTACGAAAGGATACGAGACATATTAAAAATCAAACACAAGATTCCACTAATTTCCACCTTAAGTTTGAGGGGATGTTAAAATATAATGATCATTTGATTTCACATCTGATTTGTAGTCTCCTACCTTTCAGGTAATCATATTTGATTGTATTCAAATCTCATTTGATATTATCTTTACCTACCATTTTGTACTCTCTCTTTTACCACTGTTTTTCTATAATAATAATAATAAAAAGGCATTTTGTATTGTAACGAATAATCAAGAAAAAAGAGCAAAATATAGCCTTTAGGTTTTAGATCTTCTCTGTTGCGAATATAGGCTTCCAAAGTTTTGAAAACACCAAGGTCACGATAAGATATTGTAACTAACTTTTGAAGGCGGTTTTTTCTAACTGCCTTCAAAAGTTGTTAGGCCGTTAACGGTTATGGCTGTTAACAGTTAGCGGGCAGTTAATAACCACCCGCTATTTCACTCCTATTAATAAGACAAGGCGAAAAAACATTAACACAAGTCATTGTGAGAATTGTTCGGATTCATACAATCATATGAATGAAAATAAATTGAAAGAACATTATTTATAGAGAAATGATTGGTGTCAAAATGTTGTTCTTATTTCTCTCATAACATCTTATAAATCAACCATTAGATTTGTAGACTTATGTGAACTCCACCTAACTCAATGGTGAACTCTACAAATTCAATAGTTAAAAAGAAATATGAATAAATTATTGACACCAATCATTTTTCTTATTTATATATAGGGAAGATCACGATGAATGATTTCCATGACTTGTAATAAGAGTTGAAAATATTCAAAGTCCACCAAAGACTTATCAATACAAAGAGCCACAAAAGTCATGTCGGTGCCGGTAGGGTAGATTTATTATGCCCACCTCCATCTTCATGACGAATATATACATATATTTATGTATATGTAAATATGGAAAGAGCTATTTTATTGTTAAGATTTTATTTTGTTGCATATATATATATATATATATATATATATAAAAGAGTCCAACATGGACATCGATCCTATACAATTTTTCTGTGCGGACGCGGTGCATGCATTTTGAAATGGTCGTGGAAAGACCAGCATGCATGCATGACTTTTAATTTTAATTTTAATTTTTTTTTGATAATATGACTTTTAATTAATAGCTTTAGAATTATTTGTGTTGACGGGAGGTAGAGTAATGCTATAAATTCATCTTGTGTCCCTCTAAAAATGATGTGGCTTTTAAAATAACCATTGAGCTTGTAAATGATCATTATTGAATTTTGATTAAATGTTGATTTTAAGAGGCACATCATT
>NC_081550.1:1265772-1280094 GCF_901000735.1 Corylus avellana
AACAATTCTCACAATGCCTTGTGTTAATGTTTTTCACCTTGTCTTCTTTCTCCTCTTGCTGCCCATTTTTGTTGTTGCACAAAATCGTAATATAAGTGTACGTGAAGGGTACTATCTCACTGCAGATGATGCGGCTGCTCCATGGCTTTCCAATTCTGGTGATTTTGCTTTCGGGTTTCACCAACTTGGCAGTGAGGATCACTTCTTGCTCGCCATATGGTTTAACAAAATACCAGACAAAACTATAGTTTGGTATGCAAATGGAGACAATCCTGCGCCAAGAGGATCCAAAGTTGAGCTAACTTCTGACCGTGGGCTAGCACTCTACAATCCTCAGGGTGGAGAGATATGGAGATCGCAATTCACAAGGGGTGCAGTTGCTTACGGCATAATACTGCACGATACAGGCAACCTCTTGGTTGTAGATGAAAATTCTGACAACTTGTGGGAGAGCTTCAAATATCCTACTGATACATTGTTGCCTACTCAAATAATGGAGAGAGGTGGGGTTCTTTCTTCCCGACAAAGAAAGAACTTCTCACAGGGAAGGTTCCAGTTTCGCTTGCTTTCACAGGGAAATGCTGTGCTCAATCCCATAAATATGGTCAGCAGCTATAATGATGGTGGTGCATACTATATTAGTGAGACTTCTGATTCTGCCAATGATTCAAATTCTGGTTACAGAGTGATCTTCCATGACTCTGGTTACCTATACATAGAAAGAAAGAGTGGAGAGAGATACTACATTACAGAAGAGTACTATGCTAAAGACCCTGCTACAAGCTACTATCACAAAGCAACTCTTAATTTTGATGGCGTTTTCACCATTAGTCAGCACCCAAAGAATCCCACTGCCAACGATTGCTGGACAGTAATTCGACGCATACCAGATAATATTTGCCACGATTTAACAACTGGCGTGGGTAGCGGGCCTTGTGGAAATAACAGTATCTGCTCAATCGGGAATGATCGAAGGCCGAGTTGTAATTGCCCACCAGGGTTTTCTTTGACTGAAAATGATCTGTACGGCACCTGCAAACCTGATTCCATACAAGGCTGTGAAGAAGATGGGAAAACTCCACAAGAAGCTGCTTCATACAAATTAGTGGAGCTACAAAACACTGATTGGCCTTACAATGAATTCGAGTCGTTTAGGTATTATGATGTGGAGAACTGCAAAGCATCTTGCTTGCAGGATTGCCACTGCGTTGCAGTCGAATATAAAGGCAACAAGTGTTGGAAGAAGAAGCTACCGCTCAATAATGGAAGACACGATAGGGAAACCAAGGGGACTGCTTTCCTTAAGGTAAGAAAAACCAATACCATTTGGCAAACCTATTGGCAGCGTCAGGTTCCGGAGGCAACAAAAGACCAAGACACTCTGATTATTGTGGTGTCAGTCCTACTAGGTACTTCTGTGTTTGTGAATCTCTTATTTGTAGGTGCATTTGGTTTGGGTATTTTGTACTATTACAAAAAGAAGCTCAAAAGAATCAGTCACCTAGATGATGGTGTTGTGGAAAGGAATTTGCGCCAATTTACCTACAAAGAGATGATGGAGGCTACAAATGGGTTCAAGGAAGAACTAGGAAGAGGTTCCTGCGGTATTGTTTATAGAGGGGAAGTAGAAAACGGTGCTATTGCTGTCAAGAGGTTAGACAGAGTGTTTGAAGACAGCGACAAGGAATTCAAAACTGAAGTGAATGTGATAGGCAAAACGCATCACAAGAATTTGGTCCGGCTGCTTGGGTACTGCACTGAGGGACAGCATCGTATGCTGGTGTATGAGTTCTTGAGAAATGGCACTTTAGCTAGCTTCCTTTTTGGGGATTTCAAACCCAGCTGGACCCAGAGGACTAATATTGCGGTCGAGGTTGCGAGAGGACTAATCTACTTGCATGAAGAATGCAGCAGCCAGATTATTCATTGCGATATAAAGCCGCAAAATATACTTCTTGATGAGTATTACAGTGCTCGCATCTCGGACTTTGGATTGGCAAAGCTTTTGTTGATGAATCAAAGCCAGACCAAAACTGACATTAGAGGTACCAAGGGGTACGTTGCACCTGAGTGGTTTAGGACCTCACCAGTCACTGTGAAGGTTGATGTCTATAGTTTCGGTGTCGTGCTGCTAGAGATCATTTGCTGTCGAAGAAATGTGGATATGGAGGCTGGAGGAGAGAGGGGTATTCTAACTGATTGGGCCTTTGACTGCTATCAGCAAGGCAGACTGGATCTTCTAGTTGAAGATGATCGAGAAGCCCTCAATGACGTGAAGAAGCTGGACAGGTTTTTGATGGTTGCCATTTGTTGCCTTCAAGAAAACCCCTCTCTGAGACCCACTATGAAGAAGGTGATGCTTATGCTTGAAGGAATCGTTCAAGTTCCTGTTCCCCCAAGTCCATGCCCATTTTCTTCCATTAGCTAAAAGCTCCGATTGTTGGCTGTCTTTCTTCATTTACCAATCCATCATGGCTGGATGTTTATATATTGTACTTGTAGGACCATTGTAGCTGCTAGTTTGCTTTGCTCTGTGTTAGAAGCTGTTGTAATTGTAGTAGACTTGTTCCATGATTTTCCAGGAGCCATGCAATTCAAAAATTGAATTATGTCTCGCAATATAACTCCCATTTCAATGATCAAAGTTGCCAGTAGGTCCAGTTATCCATTGTTTGTAAAAATTGAAAGCTAGGGCAGCAGTACCGTTTATCTCTTGTTTACACATCAGTATATGACCCCAATAGCATAAGTTGCAAGCATTCACTCACTCAAAGGATACACTTTTAAGGCTCCAAAAGCCTCCTGAATCCTGATTATACAAGTTTACCAGCATAAGAATGAAAATTGTTCCATCCATACTACAAGCTTAGCACTCAACCAGATATGCACAGAGTTTTTCCAGAACAACAAGACTGCAATTATACACTGAATGTGCTCACAGTTCATACAACATATATACTGCATTAATAAACTTTGATAAGAGTTCCTACACATGTAGTAACTTAAAGCTTGGCCAGGGAGGCCTACATCTATGATTGGGCTACGTACCAGGAATAGCAGTAAAAAAAACACAAGCTGGCTTGCCCATGTAGAGGTTTCCATAAAGCCCAAGTGCGGGTGAAGCGAAGAGGAACTCCTCAGGTAATTAAACTTGAAACCGTGGCGCTTTCCTTCACTGCTGATTGTGTTTCTGAGGGGAAAAACAAAAACAAAAAAATGGTTGAACATTTATTGATTTAAACTAAGCTTCCATTGCAGCCATCACAATTACAACCTTCCTTTCACCATAATCAACATCTCCACTCCAGCACCATCACAATCCAAAGAAATACCCTAAAAAGACTAGTTAAAGTTACAATTGGAGCACCCTAAAATCACTTATATAGCCAAATCTCTTCTTGTACTTTTTTCTTCTTCTACTTGGGCATTCTCTTGTATACTTTCCGTATACTAGGGTTGCACCCCTCTGCACTCTTTGATATGCATTGCATTACATATAAAAATAAAAATAAAAATAAAATAAAATAAAATAAAAACTTACAAAGCCAAATCTCACATAACGATTTGTCAACAAACTCAGATAGCCAAATCTCACATAACGACTTGACACCCATGCAACACGTTCACAATACATTCACCCAATGTGAGACTTGATCAATATGGAACTTAGGATCCATACAACACCTTCACAATTCACCTACTCAATGTGGGACTTAATTTTAGGGTCACACCAACTATATTTATACACTATAGTTGTTAATGACCCTTAACAAAACAAAGTCATTCTACTTGCTTCATGTAATTCAACCCTTATTGACAATGAAAAATAAAGATGAAATATTCCTATGGAGAATGTTCCAAAATGCAATTAAAATAGCTTGATTGATGTGTAATTTGTCAACAAATCATAGACCTCTCTCAAAGGCAAAAATCAAATGGTCAGATACACAAATGATGAGTGACATCTAATGGACTGAAAACAAACGTAATGCGCTCACTTATTAAGTCAACCATTTTCTTCAAAATATCTGAGGACATCACTGCTAAATGGGCACTTGCCTCTTTCTATATATCATCCATCACATATGTTGCAAAATCAGAGCAACAAACCATATGAAGCCTGACCTAGATAGTAATGATCAATAACCTCATTGATCCAACAGGGAATTTAATGTCCATGGCAACTCTAAACCAGGATAGGAACTTTCCCTTAGCGTATGCAAGTTCTGAGCAAATAGAAAACTAGTCTCCAGTAGTTAGTCCAAATTATTTTTCATGTTTTATGAAGCAAACTCATATGTAGCTCCTTTCGTAAGTACATCAAGTTATCCATAAGTATGGGGCATTTTCTTTTCAAATCCTGTCTCTATGTGCATAAATATGGACACTCGCATACAGACACTAATTAGGATGACTGGGGAGAAGACCATGTACGTGTTTGGTAACCATTTAGAATAAAAAGGTGATTCTCTCACTATTACAAAATGAAAGAAGATAATTTTGTACTCACTATTACAAAATGCCCTTGCGAACTTGTTTTACCTTTAATTAGAGTATGATCAAGCCTGCTTGTTGTCTCTTGCAGGCCCTTTAGCTGTTCAAACTTTTTTAGCAAATCGATCTGAGGCTCATGGACTACCCAAGGTTTAACCAGCCCATTTTAGGCCTCCGTCACAATGAATATATATATATATATTTGAGTTATCTTGAACTTACTAGTATATCCTAATTTATCTTTTGGTAAACGACAATCAAAATAAAATATTAATCTTGGAACTTACACTGCTAGAAGAAGCTTGAGATCGTATGCTATCAAGGGCAACCATAAACTCTGCACGCAGTCGTGCCTCCATCGCTGTCCGTGCTGCACTCTCTGCCTGCAATCGTGCCTCCATCTCAGCACGTGCTGCACTCTCCGCCTGAAGTTGTGCCTGTATCACGGTCCGTGCTGCACTTTCCTCCTGCAACTTCTGCTTCATCTCGCCAAGCTTCTCTTCAAGGGCATCACGCTCCATTTGAACCTCAACAGTTGCCAGTTTCTGCGCCTGGCTCAACCCACGTCTCTGGCCTCGTAGGTGGACTGGTCTGGAACCGAGTACCGACTGAAACAATTCATCCTCATTTGATGGCGATAGCGGCTCCCCCTCTTGCTGTGACTGCTGAGTAATTAACTCGGTAACTCGCTCCTACATCTCCAAACACACATCAACCAAAAGACATACAAAACTGAGAAATATAAGCATAGTATGAAACTTGTACTTACGTAAATCTGTCGTGCAGTTTCATCACTCCATGATCCATCAGGATGACGATGGCACAGAAGCCATGTCCTGTATTCGTTAGGCTGCTGACCGGTCACAGGATCCCGCTGTATTGTTGTTAACAAACAATTAAGTAACAAATTAAAACAAAGGTAAAACATAAATAGTTACTTTTGTCATTAATTTTTCTACTCACTGCATCGTAACTCACAGCCGCAAAAGACTTGCTGCCGGTGATTTTGCCCGTCTTTTGTTTTGATCGATTTTCTTTATTTCTATCACTAATGGTCTACATAGGATGAAAATATGCAGGTAGTCAATGCAGTGTACAAAATCCATATAAGCAATCCTGTGAATTATACCTGAAAGTAAAGGGAGAATTTTACCTTAAATTCATCAGTACCAAAGTACGTAATAAGAGACTCCCATTGCTTCTCTGAGACCTCTTTAGGCCGGTTCTGCCTGCGGTCCTCATCATTATCATACTTACTGTAGTCCTTGGAGAGTTTTGCTCGCCAACCCCGGTATCTCCGATTTGCCAACTTTAATATGCTGGCTCTTCGCAAGGGTGAATCCGGGATTCTCCACCGGCGCTGAAATGACAAATCAAGGAAAACACATTAGACTATCATATCAAATAAAAGTACCTTTTTTTTTCTTTCTTTTTCTTTTTCTTTTTTTTAAAAAAAAAGATATATTAGTTAACGAAAATCATATATTTTTCTTACTTACCAACACACCTGAAACAATGTTATCTTTGGCCTCCTGTGGTACTTCCGCCCACTTCTTAACATTAAGTGGTGTATGCACTCTCATCTGTTGGACCACCTCATCCACAAACATCCGCTGATTTGGCCCCACTGCTGAATCAGACATGTCTGAGAACTCAATATCCAACTTTCCATCACTTGTTTCTTGTGCTCTCTTAGCCAACTTCAAGCCTTTTGCAGGCCCTCGTCCTTTCTTTCTGATAGAAGAGGACGCTGACAAGTATTCAGCATAACAACATTAGACCAGAGTAAAAGGAAAAAGAAAAAAAGAAAAAACCTAAAAAGGGACATAATAAACCCATATATATAACGAAAATAAGTGAATTGTAATTTTATACTTTCTGATGGTGTTAGCGTGTCCACTGAGAGCTCTGATGGCTCTGATGACTTCGCAGGACAGGGCGTATGCATGGAAGAGTCAGTAAGTGGCTGGTCAGACTGAGTGTCCATATGACCCTGCTGGGATGCATCCATAATGTTCTATACAAAAGAGTAAACAAATGGCAACATCAATTACATGTCTATGAGGCCTGAACACATACAAGATGTAATTGAACCTATTGAAGCATGTGCAATGCTTCATATGCCACATTGCAATGAGTAGATTGATTGTTTTTTCTTCAAACTTCAAAAATCCCAGAATCCAAGGGAAAAATCTTGAGGTACTTCAGAAAAGAACATGCTAACAAATCACTACAGCCCTGAACTGCCCACTGTTAGACAATTCAAGAACCATTTGCAACGTATGCATAAACACCCTAGTATGACTATGATTCTTGATGAGGACTTGAATTTAAGGTTGGTATCCACGATTCGATGGAGGTCAAATGTTAAAGAACAATGTATCACATCTCCATGCCATTCTCCAAACCTAAACAACCATAACCAACAATTCATACCATGATCAACATCATCATCTCCATTACTAAATGACAGGATACATAACAAAATTCACACATATTCATCCAATTTTTCACCAAATATATATATATTCTGACATACCGAACTAAGAACCAAATAACCCGAACAAAATGAAGAGGCAAAAAGAAATTAAGAGCCTTGAGCATGATCAGCAACACAATTATGTAGAAACCATCCAACATTTACATCAGCCGTTATTTAATTCATCAAAAAAATTTAATTATTCATTTAGAGAAACAAAAAATGATATTATTGATAAGCTCATTCATCTAATTTGAACAGACTCAGAAAACCCAGCCGACATCATTATAATTAGTGTGACCAACTACGATAACAGTCATCATTTACTTACAAAACAAGAACCCATGTAATTTCCTTTTTCGGTAAATCACATATACCCAATAGATTTAGGACCCACAACCTTCACTCTGTTTTTCAAGAAAGGGCATGCCATTTGAGCAAATGCTAATAAACATGATTTACTCCTTACCACCTTATGATGCTAATAAAAATTATTTTCTTGTTCTTTTTGCCCCTACTAGCTATATAGTTTTTCTTGTATACTTCCTATGTAAATGGGGGCGCTCTACACTTTTAATGATATCTTGATTATTTATATATATAAAAAAAATGTTTCACAAAGAAACCATCAGCGGTGATGTAAATGCTACATGACAAAGCTCATTTTAATCAAAGCCTCTCTTTTTAGGGTTCAAGTTTAATGGTTTTCATATGCTTCCTCTCCTTCTTCCAAATAGTTGCTTCATAAAGATAGGAAGTGTACATAAAAAAATATGTACAGGATGTGTGCAAATAATAATTTTTAAAGCCAAAGCTACAATGCAGCAAAGCAAGAAAATGGATAGAGAACTTAATAGTACCATTCTACTTTAGTAGAAAAAGAAAAACAAAAAACAAAAGAAAAAATAGTGTAAGGGGTAATAGAAGAGAGACCTGTTGACATGGGGAAGCAACAAAAGTAACAGCCACGTCTTCCAGTGTTCCCTCTTCAACAGTGGGTGCCTCTCCTGCTGCTCCCGTTGTACTTGGACATTGCTCCTCCATCTCCTCATGGTCTTCTTCAGGGCCCCCCTCATGCTGCTCCTCCTCCTCGGATATGGATTTGGCTTTGGCCTCTTCTTGGTCCTTGTTTCTGCTCTTCTTCTTCTCCTTCTCTTCCTCCAATTCCAATATCCGGGCACTCCTCCTCTTCTTCGTACCCACTTCTTCTCCTTCCTCCTCAGACATTTTCTCTCTTCTCTGTACCCTATATACATGACACACATTCACACACTGAAGAAATTAAACCAAAAAAAAAACTCAAAAAAATGAAATTTTGAAGAAATTTCGGAATTGGGTATTGGGTAAAATTAAAAAATTGAGGGAACATTACCTTGAATCGATGTGGGTCAGATCAAATTTGGGGTTTTAGGGTTTGTTGGAAGGTCAAGATTTGCAAAGGGGATTTGGGGCTATTAAGGCGAAATGCAAAACAACGAAACGTATTTGGACATTGTCTCTAGTCTCAAAAGTTTGTCGGGGCTACACGTATACTCGCCACGATAAGCAGAACAGGGATCGCCCGATTTATCGTGCTGAAAAGTAACGTATCGTTACAATATGGGTGGTTCAACCTTATCACGTCGAGGTTGATGAAGGCGACAACCTCAATTCTGGTTTTTAATTATAAACTGTTAAGACGACCTTGGAACAAACGTTATAATAATAACGCTGAAAGCTGGCACACTTCTTATTATCCCCAAAAAAAAAAAAAAAAAAAAAAAAAAAAAAGGTACTTTCAAATAGAACTCTTAGAATCAATCAGGCTTTAAAAGCTAAAATCTATGAATTTAGGTCAAAAAAAATTATGAATGAGGCTTTCATCTAAATTGAATCACTCAGTTTATTGGATTTATATGTATCTTTATAGTATATGGCTTTTATAGGATATAAGTTTCTTTTAAACCATGTTAGAGAAATTTTATAAAACAGCTATGTGATCAAGTGAGAAGAACATAATTTTTAATAATACTAATAAAAAAAATTATGTGAGAAAGGGACACATGACAATTTATAAACCCGTGAAATTTGTGTCCTTTCAATTTTAGTATGGATTAAACTTATATCTTCTTATTAGTATAAGTTTTGGGACAAGTAATGATTTAAGATTTACATGACTAGCTCTTTCATAACTGAACCACACTTGGAAACGGTATTTGAATAAACATAATTAGAAAGGTATTAATGCATGCAAAACTTTGACGAAGATACAATATTTGGTCATTCAAAAGTCTTTTTTTATTATTATTATTTCCATTAATTGCTTTTGGAATTGCATTAGCCAACAGAAACTTGTTCTTCGAAAGAGTTTGAATGTGGCAGAAAATATCATGATTGAGGCCATGGCTGAAGAGGATAGCTCCTGTACTGGTTTATCTGATATGCAGGAGTGAACTTGTATGAAATCAGGAACTAGTCTCCTGCTTGATGATGATTGTGATGCAAAGTTGGAATCTTTGCTGTCTGAAGGAGAATCATTAACACTTATCATGCATGTAGAGAGGCACTACTGAAGTTCCCAGGAACATGGAGAATTGGAGATGTTCTTGGGTTTTACTATGATTTAATATGAAATTAAATATAGAACTGTTCCATCAAAATTTCGTACAAAAGTTGGAAAATTGGATGAAATTAGCTACTCATCCAGAGTCATAGACAGAATCAGTTCCCATTTTATGAACAACAAAGTCATATATATTCATCTTGACTTACAAAATTGTCTACTTCTGACTTGAAGAAGTCCGAAATAAGGGCGGCCGGGGGTACCTTCAGATACCTTATACACCTACAAACTCTGGTGTGAACCACTCATTTTGTAGAATTAATACTATTGCTTGGCCTGTAAATGAAGGAAACTCTCACATACATCAATCAAAATTAAATATAAAGACAAGTCAATAGTCATGAAAAACAAAACACGTCGGCGAAAGTTCATCTGTTTACTTTTGACCAAATGTTCCCACAATTCTTTGTACTTCTTTTTCCTTGTGGCAGAGAAAAAGATGTCTCCTGCAGAAGTTTTTCATGAAAAAATAACACTCTTTCATTTCATGCCATGGCTTTAGAACTACCATGTTCTCTCATCACCTTGTTGCTTCTTGTTCAATCGGTGCCATATTCCACCACTGCTCAAACCTTTGCAAACCACTACTTAGGCTCATTCCTTACTGCCCAGAATGATGATTCTTTCTGGGCATCCTCTTCTGATGACTTTGCTTTTGGTTTCAAACAGATTGGGGAGGGAGGGTATCTACTAGCCATCTGGTTCAACAAAATACCAGAAAAACCTGTTGTCTGGTCAGCCAATGGAAATAATCTAGCCCCAAGAGGATCCGTTGTTAAACTTACACAATATGGCCAACTTGTGCTCAGTCACCCAACTGGGAAAGAGATATGGAAAGCTGATTGTTCCGGTTCAGAAGTTGCCTATGCAGCCATGCTTGACACTGGAAACTTCGTGCTGGCAAGCCAGGACTCTGCCTCTTTGTGGCAGAGTTTTGATCATCCGACTGACACAATATTACCTACAAACACTATGGACAAAAGCAGCAAACTTGTTGCTCGTTATGCAGAAATGAACTACTCTAATGGAAGGTTCTGTTAGAATATATTTCCATATATATATAATTGTGATTGATTATTTGATTACCTTAACACCCTTGTTCTACAGGTTCCAGTTCACATTGCAATCGGATGGAGATCTTGTGCTTCAAACTAGAGCTTTCCCCTTGGATTCTGCTAATTCTGGTTATTGGTGGAGTGAAACAGTAGACACTGGCTTTCAGGTGGTCTTCAATGAGTCTGGCTCTATATATGTTGCAGCCAACGACGGAAGCATACTTAAGATGATATCATCACCTGCAGGTTATTTGAAAGGATTCTATCACAGAGCAATTCTTGAATATGATGGAGTCTTTAGGCATTATGTATACCCGAAAAGCATAACTACTGCAAATGCTGGGAATTGGTCCCCTTTGCAAAGCTTCATACCTCCTAATATATGCAATGCAATTCGACAAAGGACAGGTTGTTATATCTCCACTAATTCCACAAGCTTAAATTGGTAGGAATTGATGAATTTAATCGTTTAATTTATATTCTGACGCAGGTGGTGGAGCTTGTGGGTTCAACAGCTACTGCATGATAGGTGAGGATCAGAGACCGAGTTGCCGATGTCCAGAGGGATATACCTTCATTGATCCAGATGATGTTATGAAAGGATGTAAACAAAACTTTCTTTCTCAAAGTTGTGATAAAGGGTTGCCAGAAACGGATGTTTTTGACTTTCATCTCATGCCAAACACAGATTGGCCCGAGTCTGATTATGAATATTTTAGAGGCCAAACTGAGGATTGGTGCAGGGAAGCTTGCTTGGGTGACTGCTTCTGTGCGGTTGCAATTTACAGAAATGATGAGTGTTGGAAGAAGAAAATTCCTCTTTCAAATGGGAGGTTGGATGTCAAAGTTGCAGGAACAGCCCTGATCAAAATAAGGAAAGGCAATTCTACTTTGAATCCTTCAGGGGCAGATCGGTCAACTCTGATCTTCATAGGGTCAGTGCTGTTAAGCAGCTCGGTGTTCCTCAACTTTCTTTTGCTAGTTTCAGCCTTTCTGGTTGTTTTCCGTTTCAATTTTTGGAAGCCAAAGGTGTTTCAAGCACTACACCAAGTGATGCCAGGCATGAACTTGCGAAGTTTCTCATATGAGGAACTGCAAAAAGCTACAAATGGATTCAAGGAAGAGCTGGGGAGTGGTGCTTTTGCAACAGTTTATAAAGGGTCTCTAGAATATTCTGATGATACAATCTATGTTGCGGTTAAAAGGTTGAACAACATGGAGAGACACGGTGATCAGGAGTTCAAAGCTGAAGTGAGTGCTATTGGCAGGACAAATCACAGAAATTTAGTCCAACTGCTGGGATTCTGCAACGAGGGGGAACACCGGCTTCTTGTATATGAATTCATGAGCTATGGTTCTGTAGCAAGCTTGCTTTTTGGAAGTTCAAAGCCAAGTTGGTACGGTTAAATTACTACTTATCTCAAAAGCTTAAGCCGATAGGAATATTTAATTGAAATAGTAGTTGAATGACTGATACAGAGTTTAAACTAAAAACTTCAATCTGTTCTAAAAGAATAAGCCGATAGGAATTGGTGAATTTAATAATTTAATTTGTGTTCCATTAGGTACCAAAGAATGCAAATTGCATTAGGAATTGCAAGAGGGTTGTTTTACTTGCATGAAGAGTGCAGAAGACAGATCATACACTGTGATATCAAGCCACAGAACATCCTTCTGGATGAGACATGGACAGCAAGAATTTCTGACTTTGGAATAGCCAAGCTTTTGAAGATAGACCAGACTCGAACGATGACCAGAATCCGGGGAACTAAAGGGTATGTGGCGCCTGAATGGTTCAGAAACATGCCTATTACAGTCAAGGTGGATGTTTACAGCTTTGGCATAGTGTTGCTGGAGCTCATCTGCTGCAGGAAGAATTTTGAAGTGGAGGTAGAATATGAGAATCAGATGATACTGGCCGATTGGGCATACGATTGCTACAACGATGGGAAACTGGATCTGTTAGTTGGGAATGATGAGAAGGCATTGGATGACATGAAGAGAGTGGAGAAATATGTGATGATTGCCATATGGTGCATTCAGGTGGATCCATTGGTAAGGCCAACAATGAAGAAAGTGGTGCAAATGATGGAAGGAGCTGTTGAAGTCTCAGTTCCTCCGGATCCATCCTTATTTACTAGTTCAATCTAAATCCTCTTAACATAAATTTACACATGTTTGAGTCAGATCAAGGATTAGTGTATAATATATCAAGTAATCATTTATATGAACTTTGTATCCTAGATAAAACTTCTCCATTTATCATTTTGTATTGAAAAACTACAACAAACCTCGTACAATACCCAACAGCAACATGAACTATTGACACTTTTTTCCACTTTGATTTGATCTGTCCAAAAATCTTTCTTTGAGCTTGGAAATCAGTCAATGGCATTATTCAAAGATAACACGGCAACAAATTAATGACCATATTCCTGAAATTGCTGGGAGTGGTTCACAATATTCAAATATTGCATGATGTGTAATATTGGTATTGTATGATAATAGTTAATCAGAAATGCTCTATTACAACATTTTTATTTTACAATTATTCTAGAATGTGACGTGGCAGACTCAAATAATTTTTGCATTTTTTTTATAAATAATGTTACATATATATACGATACCCACATCCCACTTAGCTGAAACGACAATGCCTATGTCATGACGACTTGTTAATGCCATTCCGATGAGGCTCTTGGTGGGTCTTATTTGAACATGTCATTTTTTCACAATTTTAGTGCCTCTAAAACGCCACTTGTAAAAAATTTAAAATAACATTGTTGTAAGCTATATATTCTCTTGAAGGCTTCTGCATATATATATATATTGTATATGATTTCTGATTTTACCTCTTCTATCAGATTTGCCTCTAAATCAAAAGAAAAGCCATGCTTCTTTATTTAATAGCAAGCTATCCTTCTTCATTCCTTGTTTCCATTTTGAATAAATTTGATAAAATTAATTCAATTATAGCATTAGGGGCAGCATGTCTTCTAGTTTCAAGCAACACAAGACAATAACAATTTAGGGATATTGTGTCTTGTTTTGGTTTCTCTTCTATTAATGCTGATTTATTGTGCTATATATATTCTCTTTTATTGGTTCTTGGTTATGCAAAACCTTCTCTCTTTTTTTTGGACAGTTATGCATAACCCTCACGCAAAGATTGTTCCTTTGTGCTTTGTGACCTTTTCCTCAACTGCAACAGACGTAGTAAGTTATAATACAAACCCAAAGAAGATATCAGTGGCTGCCTCTCATTATTATATTTTCTAGAGGTCATCAGTTGGAGTCGCCGGCCGGCATGGGAAATTTACATTGGCATAAAAGGGATTGAGATCCTGTGCAATACCTAAGTATTGCACCTGATACGGAATACTTTTACTTTGGGGCATTCATTTTGTAACTATTTAGGAAAAGCACTAGTTATATTTGCTTTATTATCCCAAAATGACTAATCAATTTAGAATTTTTCTATAATCACTTATAAAGTACAGCAAAAGTGTGGTGGACTCAGAACCCACATGTCTCAAGATATTGTTATTAACACCGGATTCTTAATTGGGAAGATGAGTAACCTACACAAAGTGGGTGATTTATAAAGACACCCACGAACGCTAAGTTCCACGTTACTTACTTATTAGGTGAAATTGAGTTTTTATAAGTATATAATATATTTTAGAAAAGCT
>NC_081550.1:1280194-1299636 GCF_901000735.1 Corylus avellana
ATATGGTGCATTCAGGTGGATCCATTGGTAAGGCCAACAATGAAGAAAGTGGTGCAAATGATGGAAGGAGCTGTTGAAGTCTCAGTTCCTCCGGATCCATCCTTATTTACTAGTTCAATCTAAATCCTCTTAACATAAATTTACACATGTTTGAGTCAGATCAAGGATTAGTGTATAATATATCAAGTAATCATTTATATGAACTTTGTATCCTAGATAAAACTTCTCCATTTATCATTTTGTATTGAAAAACTACAACAAACCTCGTACAATACCCAACAGCAACATGAACTATTGACACTTTTTTCCACTTTGATTTGATCTGTCCAAAAATCTTTCTTTGAGCTTGGAAATCAGTCAATGGCATTATTCAAAGATAACACGGCAACAAATTAATGACCATATTCCTAAAATTGCTGGGAGTGGTTCACAATATTCAAATATTGCATGATGTGTAATATTGGTATTGTATGATAATAGTTAATCAGAAATGCTCTATTACAACATTTTTATTTTACAATTATTCTAGAATGTGACGTGGCAGACTCAAATAATTTTTGCATTTTTTTTATAAATAATGTTACATATATATACGATACCCACATCCCACTTAGCTGAAACGACAATGCCTATGTCATGACGACTTGTTAATGCCATTCCGATGAGGCTCTTGGTGGGTCTTATTTGAACATGTCATTTTTTCACAATTTTAGTGCCTCTAAAACGCCACTTGTAAAAAATTTAAAATAACATTGTTGTAAGCTATATATTCTCTTGAAGGCTTCTGCATATATATATATATTGTATATGATTTCTGATTTTACCTCTTCTATCAGATTTGCCTCTAAATCAAAAGAAAAGCCATGCTTCTTTATTTAATAGCAAGCTATCCTTCTTCATTCCTTGTTTCCATTTTGAATAAATTTGATAAAATTAATTCAATTATAGCATTAGGGGCAGCATGTCTTCTAGTTTCAAGCAACACAAGACAATAACAATTTAGGGATATTGTGTCTTGTTTTGGTTTCTCTTCTATTAATGCTGATTTATTGTGCTATATATATTCTCTTTTATTGGTTCTTGGTTATGCAAAACCTTCTCTCTTTTTTTTGGACAGTTATGCATAACCCTCACGCAAAGATTGTTCCTTTGTGCTTTGTGACCTTTTCCTCAACTGCAACAGACGTAGTAAGTTATAATACAAACCCAAAGAAGATATCAGTGGCTGCCTCTCATTATTATATTTTCTAGAGGTCATCAGTTGGAGTCGCCGGCCGGCATGGGAAATTTACATTGGCATAAAAGGGATTGAGATCCTGTGCAATACCTAAGTATTGCACCTGATACGGAATACTTTTACTTTGGGGCATTCATTTTGTAACTATTTAGGAAAAGCACTAGTTATATTTGCTTTATTATCCCAAAATGACTAATCAATTTAGAATTTTTCTATAATCACTTATAAAGTACAGCAAAAGTGTGGTGGACTCAGAACCCACATGTCTCAAGATATTGTTATTAACACTGGATTCTTAATTAGGAAGATGAGTAACCTACATAAAGTGGGTGATTTATTAAGACACCCACGAACGCTAAGTTCCATGTTATTTACTTATTAGGTGAAATTGAGTTTTTATAAGTATATAATATATTTCAGAAAAGCTCTAAATTAACTTTAGTGATTTGGGGTGATAGCGTAGATATGACTAACGTTTTCTTTAGATCGTTACACATTTCGTAAAAATTAAAAAAAATTAAAAAAAAAAAAGTAAAAAGGTATAGTTTGAATGGCCGTTGGGTGGCCGAACCACCCCAATAGCCAAATTCTGCGTGCCAAACAGGGTGTCCAAACCATTCCCAATGGTTTCGGCCACCCTAAAATCAAATTTTTTTCTTCTTATGTTAGTTCGGCCACCAAAAAGCCACCCCATCTTTCTAATTTCATTTGTTGTCATGATCTGTAATGAATGGCCCAAATAAAAATGATTTCATTGGTATTGCACCACCATATATGCATCACAATCCAAATAATTAAAGTAACCTATAATCTTTAGAATTGATGCATTTGGACTTCTTCCCATAGTTGAAAGCAATATAATGTAGAGCAGAAGAAGTTTTTTCCTATTCAATTTCATACCATGGCTTTATCACTCCCATATTCTCTAACCTTGTTGCTTGTTGTTCTATCTGTGCCATATTCTACCACTGCTCAAACCCCATCATATACAGACTTGGGCTCATCGCTGACTCCAGCTGACCGTGATTCTTACTGGGCATCCCCCTCTGGTGACTTTGCTTTTGGTTTCCAAGAGATTGTGAAAGGAGGGTATCTCCTAGCCATCTGGTTCAACAAAATACCTGAGAAAACCATTGTCCGGTCAGCCAATGGAAACAATCTAGCCCCAAAAGAATCCGTTGTAAAATTTACAGCAGATGGCCAATTTGTGCTCCATGGCACAACAGGGAAAGAGATATGGAAACCTGATTTAGTCGGCTCAGGAGCAATTGCCTATGCAGCCATACTTGACAATGGAAACTTTGTGCTGGCGGGAAACCAGTCTTCTGACTATTTGTGGCAGAGTTTTAATCATCCAACTGACACAATATTACCTACAAATATTATGAACAAGGGCAGCAAACTTGTTGCTCGTTATGCAGAAACTAACTACTCTGATAGTCTGATGGAAGGTTCCAGCTCACATTCCAACCGGACGGAAATCTCGTGCTTTATACTAGAGCTTTCCCCTTGAATTCCGCTAACGCTCCTTATTGGTCGAGTAAAACTGAAGGCACCGGCTCTCCCTGGTTTTCAACCATTCCGGCTCTGTATATCTTACAACCATCAAAAACAAGATGCTTTATACGATATCATCTGGTTCTTCTGGGGATTTGTATCAGAGAGTTATTCTTGAATATGATGGAGTGTTTAGGCATTATGTATACCAGAAAAGCAACGGTTCAAACGGCTGGCACCCTTTGCCGAGCTTCATTCCTTCTAATATCTGCAATGCTGTTGTAGAAGAGACGGGTAGTGGAGCTTGTGGGTTCAACAGCTACTGCAGGCTAGGAGAAGTTGATCAGAGACCAAACTGCAAATGTCCAGAAGGATACACCTTCATTGATCCAGATGATGTTATGAAAGGATGCAAGCAAAAATTTGTTTCACAAAGTTGTGATGCGGCTTTCCCAGAAACGGATGCTTTTGATTTCCATTCCATGCCAAATACAGATTGGCCTGGATCTGATTATGAATTTTTTCAAGGCCAAACTGAGGTTTGGTGCAGAGCAGCTTGTTTGGGTGACTGTTTGTGTGCGGCTGCAATTTACCAAAATGGCACTTGCTGGAAGAAGAGAACTCCTCTCTCAAATGGGAGGACGGATCCCATTGTTCAAACAACAACTCTGATCAAAATAAGGAAAGACAATTGTTGTTTGAAACCTCCAGGTGTAGATTCTGAGAAGAAAGACAATTCTCCTTTGAAGCCTCAGGAGAAGAAAGACACTTCTTCTTTGAAGGCTTCAGGTGTAGATTCTGAGAAGAAAGATTTGTCAACTCTGATCCTCATCGGGTCAATGCTCTTATTCAGCTCTGTGTCCCTCAACTTTCTCTAATTAATGGGATTAAACTCTGTTTTCAACTCCAGTGCCATTTCTCTCAACAGTTGTCCAAGTCCCAACTAGTCTATAAAAGCCATGTACTCCCTTTTGTTAAAGCTATGTATGAAAAGTTATATATTTCTGTTTCTTCACCACTCTTTGATCTTTCTTGTTCTTTCTTTTGTTCCCTTGATGACTCCTCCATTGCTGCATCAGATATGCCACATAATAATTCTAAGAATTGCTAAGAGGGTTGCTAAAATTCCAGAATTTTGCTAAATGTGAGAGCTTTATTTATCTTCAAGCAAATTTTGAGCTGTCCATCCATTTATTCAAGCAACTAGTTCTTATAAAAAATTTCTTGCATTTTTTATCCGAATTGCTAGCATTCCGAGCAACTAGTAATTAAAAATCTGAATCCTTAATGTTCTACCTCCACCCTTAATACTGTCCAACAGGATTATTTTGTCTTTATATTGAGTTGTTTATACATGTGTTACAATACTACAATGGCAGGTGACATATGTTAAAAAGGGTAATTCCAAGAAGCTCTAGGGTAGCTGCTTCCATTTTTTAAATATAGGAAAAATAAAAATAAATAAAAAATCACAAAAAATCACATACAGCAACTCTAGTACAAGTTCTCTAAACATTTGGTACGCCGCTACATTATCATCTAAAGTATTAAAAAAAATATGGGTTCCTTGTTGTTTTTAACGAATAGGTGCTACTATAGACATGCATATCAACCCGCTTTTAAATTGGGAAATTAGAAAAGATAAACAAAATGTATTGAAAAACAAACTATTCATTATTTGAACACAAAATATTTTTCTCTCCTTTCTCCTGTCTCATCTCTCATCCCTCATTTCTTTGCCTTTCCTTGGAGACTCTGATGAAATTTTGTATAGAAAAGTAAACAAATGAAGCCCCTGACGCAAGGAACCATACTCAAAAAGCAATCTCTACCTCACCAACTGAATCAAAAACCCAGACTACAAAGCTGATACTTCAATAAATATATCGATCGCATTACTTGGATACGCTGCTTTTGATGTTATTCACTCGCTGTTCTTGTTTTCTAGTCCTTGATTCGCTTATATATCGATCACAAGCTTCATATGCTAAAGAAGGATATAGTACATACATGGGTTTGGATTATCTCTGGGCGTTCACGGGGTACTTCATCAAATAATAATGAAGGGACCGTCTTTTCTGTCGTTCAACTTGTCCCCAGACTGGTTTGCTTTATGTTTGCAAAAATGCCTGAAAGAAAAGGCTTTGCGACCGGGCAAGCAAGTTCATGCAATTTTGTTGACTACTGGGATTGACGTGAAAGTGTTGTCCTTGAATTCAAAGCTTGTTGGGATGTATGCAAGTTGTGGGGACGTAAGGTCGGCGAGGCTCGTGTTCGATAAAATTCAAAACCCGAATGTTTTCGCATTGAATTGGATGGTACTGGCTTCCGCGTTTAATGGGTATTATGAGGATGCTATTGGGTATGTTTGTTTGATGCGGGAACTGGGAATTCTTGGCAATAAGTTCACGTTTTCGATTGTGTTGAAAGCCTGTGTTGGTCTGATAGATGTAAAGAAGGGAAGAGAAGTTCATGCTGTGGTAAAGAAAATGGATTTTGAAAATGATGCGTCAGTGGCAAATGCTTTGATTGATATGTATTGTAAATGTGGGAAAGTTTGTCATGCTCGTCGACTGTTTGATAGAATGGTTAGTAGAGATGTCGCTTCTTGGACATCGATGATATGTGGTTACTGTAACATAGGAAAGACTGAGCAAGCGCTTGTGTTGTTTGAGCGGATGAAGTTGGAAGGACTGGAACCGAATGATTTCACATGGAATGCGATGATAGCTGGCTATGCTCGGTCTGGAGATACCACTAAAGTGTTTGCGCTTTTTTCTAGAATGACTAGAGCAGGGTTACTTCCTGATTTGGTTACTTGGAATGCGTTGATTTCCGGCTTCGCACAAAGCCAGGAAGCAGGCAAAGCATTCAAATTGTTTCGCAATATGTTGGTTTTTGGGATTAAACCCAATGGCGTGACTGTGGCAGGACTGCTCCCTGCATGTGGATTGATTGGGTCAATTGAAAGAGGGAGAGAAATTCATGGGATGATCTACAGGATGGGGCTTGATATTAATGTCTTTGTTGCTAGTGCTCTTATTGACATGTATTCAAAATGTGGCAGTGTTAAAAATGCTCGATGCGTCTTTGAGAGGATTCCTGTCAAGAATATTGCATCATGGAATGCCATGATTGGATGCTATGGGAAGCATGGCATGGTTGATTTGTCGATACAGTTGTTTGAGAGGATGCAAGAAGAAGGAATGCAGGCAAATGAATTGACTTTTATTTGCATTCTTTCTGCATGCAGCCATAGTGGTTTAGTAGAGGAAGGTGTGAATATTTTTAGGACAATGAAAGAGGGTTATGGGATTGATGTTGGAAAAGAGCATTATGCTTGTGTTGTTGATCTTTTGTGCCGTTCAGGGAGGATGGTAGAAGCTTATGAGTTGGTGAAGGACATGCCAACACAAGTCCCAGAGTCAATTGTTGGAGCTTTCTTCAATGGTTGTAAAATCCACGGAAGAAGAGATCTGGCTAAAATGATGGCGGAGGATATTCTGTCAATGGAGTTGAAGAAACCTGGAGGTTATGTGACACTGTCAAATATTTATGCTGCTGATGGAGATTGGGAAGAAGTTGAGAATGTAAGGAAGATGATGAGGGAAAGGAACATTCTTAAGAAGTCTGGTTTTAGTTGGGTAGAGGAGAAATGAGTTTGTTGGAGAGGAAAAAGAAAGTGATGAAGTAAAAAATGGGAACAGGTACGTCCTCTACTGTAACACAGTCAGTTCATAGTGATTTTTTCATATATCCACCACTCCAATTATCATTCAGATTCTGAACTACCTAGGAAATTGTATACGACATACTTAGAATTATTTAACTTATAAAAAGGTATGAAATTGGAATGGCTCAGATGAAGCATACAAAATTTTGAAATCTAGGCAATAAATTGGGAATATGACCGTTCAGAACTACTTTCACGTCAATCTTTCCCGTGCCCTGAGTAGAACAAGTGGTTGTCATTTATGTCTATGCAGTTAACAATAGGAAAATGGGTATATTGGTCTTTTGCTTCCCCAAATCAAATTACAGGAGCAATAAAAATTTCTGAAAAAAAAGAAAGATGCATAATTTAAGGAGACATGAGTTAATGCATTGTTTGCTCCATGACTTTGTGGCATTCATAAGTTCATAAATTTTGTGGTCGTCTTCTGTTTGAGCACCTATTCCAAGATTTTCACTTACCAAAAGAACTATCCCCAAGATTTTTTTAAGTAGGAACAAGAAAAGCAGAGAAAGATGCAGGGAATTAGTCAGTACTCTCTTCTGAAGGTGCGGTGCACGGGACCAGGGTTTATTTTGCAGAGGTAAGTCCGAAAGGCCCTGCCTTGGAGAGGTTTCCCGACATAAAAAAAAAAATTGTCAATACTCTCTCCTCTCACATAAAACAGTGGATCCTATAATGGGATTCAATTAAGCAGTGTTTGCTCTATGTTGTGACTGTTGTCATGAGTTTGTCTTCCAACAATATGGGGTGCTTGTAATGGACTTGCTACAAAAAACCTCTGCTTTAGTTGGTTGCTAAAGCATCTATGATTTAGCAACCCCAAAGATTCACATGAATGGGAAACCAAATTGGGGTTGACTTGAACTTGGATTGAGCTTCTTAAAATCATGCTTGGGGTTGAATACAGATTTGGGTGGAGCCGTGGATAACCTGTTGAATCCTTAAAGAAACTTTTTTGGTTTCTTCTTCAACTAAGTTAAACTACCAATCTTAAAGAAGACGACTCTTTATTAGGTGATTGTATTGGTCACCCAAAATGAACTTTAAAGAGTACAAGATAATTGAAGAAAAGCTTAAAGGGAAGCAAAATGGTCCAAGCATCTTGTGGCCTATACATGCATTGTCTCATTCATCCCTTTATCAATTTTTTCTCTAAAGAAAAAGAAAAAAGAAAAGAAAAAAAGTCGGTCACCTAAATATATAGCTAAGAGTTGGTTAAAAAAAAAAAAAAGAAAGAAAAGAAAATAAATTTAAGAATCTTATTGATTCAAATTTCTCCTTCTTTCTTCTTAGGGTTGAATAAAATCAGAAATAGATTTGTATTGCCAAAATAAATTTATTTGAATCTGAATAGATAAGAATCGTAACCAAGCCACCTCTCTCTCTCTCTCTCTCTCTCTCTCTCTACAATCTTTGGAAAATTTTTGTATTATATTACCCTTATTTGGACAAAATTTTTCTTTAAATTAGGTTGGAGAATATTGGTTCTATATATATATATATATGATCACTGTTTCTTTAAATGAATTGAATAATATGGATTGAAGAAATGTTATTATTATATAAATTCAATAATTTATGAGAAACGTAAACTCCTCAATGAATTGACAGAAAATGATAACATAATAAAGGTCATTTTATGAAGTAAAAAAAAATATTTACGTTTTGTTTTTATTAAAATCTAAACTCCTCAATGTTTTTTAAAGCTCTTCTATCAATTTCTATCAATGAAAAACGTAAAAGAGAATGTTAGGAGATGGACACTTGAGAATGCTGAATAATATTTACTTCTAGTGTGTACATGCTAATTAACTTGTAATTAACTATATTTACTATCTTAAGCACCAACTATTAAAGTAAAACATAGTGAAAAGCGGAATAGTAGTTGATTTGAGTCAACTAAATAACTTTGATCAATTTTATTCACTATCATCATATGGAAAAACAGAGCTTCCAAAACAACATAACTACAATAAATAACATCATTTAACTGTTCTATGCAAACTTGTTTATATAAGCCTTCTGCTCATCGTCTTCATCTCAACGAAATGCTCAAACCCAACAATCCATTAAATCTGCTAATATGCAAAATACTGAAGTATTTCACAAGTGAAAAAGTAATTGTGTAAGTCAATGAATTAATAAGTAAATTATCACTGGACTTATTATGCTGTGAGCCATAAATAAAAATTCGTATTCTTTAAACTTTGGGAATTGAGAATGTTGTGGGTTTTATATATGGGTAAGTGTTGCTTATGTTATCACGCTAATGAGGAAAATGAATTTGTTTTGAAGTAGATCAAGCATAATCCCAATGACAAATTAGATGTTATTTAATGTAGAAATCATGCTAGTGAGAATCTTCTGCGTAAACATGCAAAATGTTGCACTACAATAATCCACAAATATAAATTAGGGTAATCAATTTTTGACACAACTTGCAAATCTAACATGATTAAACATGAAATTAGTGGGTTGTGGTTTTATAAAATAGAATTCGGGTCAAACCGAGTTAATTCGATTAGTTACGATTAATAAACATGTCAATTTCAAGTCAACTTACTTCACATAAGGGTGACCCGCAAAATCTGTATAAATTAAAATATTTCCTTTTGTTTTTACCATTGAAAAAATAAAACCCCTAAAGTATAAATCCGATTAGACATGTAATCTTATTTTTTGTTTATTGCTATGTGCTGAACCACCTCTAGCCTTGGGAGGTCTGCACCCCTCCAAATTTTCAAAAAAATTCATAGAATTTTGAAAAACTTCTTCTCAATTTTATGTATTTTTTATGAGGTGAACCCCAAAATTAATTTTTTTCTTTTTTCTTTTTTTTTTGGTTGGACTTCCCAAAATATATATTTTTCTAGTTCCGTCTCTTACTGTGTGTTTGTTATGTAGATTAACTTTGTTAGATTGTAATATCATTCTAATTGGATATCAAAGTTAGAAGTTAAATTATGTTTATTCATTATGGTTATGGCTGATTGATATATATATATATTTTGACACAATGGGTGATTGATATTGATTCTCATGAATATGATTTGAATGTGTATAATTAATAAAATGTATGTTTATAAGATATCAAATTGTGTTAATCAAGTCATACCAAATATTTGGGTTAATTTAATCCATTTATACTAAACATGTCGAACTAGGTTAAAAATAAAGTCGTGTTTAGGTAAACCCAACATGATCTATTTATTAAATAGGTTATGAGAGTTGTATTGTGTTACCTGTTTATTTAAAAGGGCTACGTCGGGAATGAAAAATTTAACTCGAGTAATTAAATGAGTCGAATTTAAAAACTAGTATAATAATATACTTGACACGATATAAACCCGATTCAATAAACCCTAGTTGCCATATATATATATATATATATATATATAGTATCAACTCTCACAGTTCAAGTTATTGCTGTCCTCTGCTTACCTAAAGCAGTCGCAAATTGGTGTCTTTGGGTTTCACTTACGGAGACAAATGGCATCAACTTTTCAAATTGTACTTTTTTTTTTTTTTTTTCTTCACATTTTTACCCGTTAGATCCACACATGATCTTGAACATGAGTTTAACTAAGAGCTCTTTGTAGAGCACAGCTCACTTCTGTACCTCAATACAATTTTACCAAAACGCCCTTGTTGTTTTCAATTCTCTTTGACATATCTCAGTTTACACTACAAAGGGTCACACAGGCTACATAGCCAATCAACAGATATCTCTTCTCAGCCCTCTCTATCTCTCTCTTTCTCTCTCCTGCGTCCTCTGTTTCATTTGGCAATTGTTTTGGGGGGCCAACTGTTTAAACCTCGTATGCTAATCCTTAATCCATTCGAATCTCAATGTTTCTTGATCTGGGTATCCAATATTTCGTCCTCAGATCATAGTTTTTTCCATTAAAAATCCTTCTTTTCTTAGCTTTACTGTGCAAATCCACTGGCAGAGAAAGAAAACGCATCTGGGTCTTGCTCTCTTTAAGTTTATATGGGTGCTTTAACAGATTAAAGTAATGGGTTTCATGTTGAAGATGCAAATAAACTTTTACTCACACCTGGTCAGTATCATTTCCTCTCTCATCTCTGTCTATTGATCTTCTGTTTGAATATCTGGGTTTCTTTCTTGTTGGATATATTGCTTTTATCCTTGGTATTTCTGGGGTCTGAAAGTTGAAAGTCGTTGTATTGTATTGGATTTATTTGAGTTCTATCAAGTTCATTCTTTGCTTGGATCTTAATTTTCTGGTTTTGGAGATTGTGCTTTGTTTTAAAAGCTTATGTTCAGATTCTTTGTTTTTCGAGATATAATAATCTTCCTGTGTTCATTTCGCCCTTTACCGATATTGAGTCTTTGTGGGTATGTTACTTTTCTTCAAGATTTTAGATTCCTCATGATTTATGTTGGTGCGCTTTAATCTATTGAGAGTAAACTGATACAATTTTCTAGTTTGTGGCTGAAGTAGAACTTTGGTTATTTGATCTTCATTTTTCTAATTGACTTTTGTGATTGGCAAATCTATAGGCTGTGGCTGGTTTCATGAAATAAAGATAGGAATAAGGAAGCGATTATAAATGTTGAACTTTCATAAATTTGGACCTTAGAGAACAAACCCTCTTCTTGTAAGTACCAAACACACTGTTAAGCTTACTCAAGTTCATCTTTTTGCGGAAAAAGAAAAAACAACTGCAACCAATTTTTCAAAGACTGGTTCCCAATTTTCTCTTGGCAACCAAATGGAGACTAAACAAGTTCTGTAGTATTTTTATCTCTAGATAGTTCCTACTCAGCTATAAGCTGTTGTTTCGATTTTCAATGAAAACCAAACCAGCACAGGCACAAATCTGTATTGGATTCATAGATTATACTTATGCCTCTTCTTTATCGTTAGGATTCCTGTCATTTGCAGCCTCCAGCAGAGTAGACAAGGGCTAGGCACCGAACATGTTCTATCCTCAACATCGGTCTATCAATTGAAATCTAAATCCTTTTTTCCCATTCACTAGTATTGTGTGCCACAAGTAGGTGCCCCTTTACTAGTAAGGGCACGTTATCTAGCTACTTATAGTTATAAATCAATTTGTATTTGGGTATTTGAAGAAGCCTGCTGAAGAACAGAATATCTACTACCGTCAAATTAAAAAGGATGGAATCATAAAGTTTTTCCTTGGTAGGTAGCATATACATCCGGTGAGCCATGAACCCAAAGCCTCACCCTCCATCCCATTCTTATGGGGGAAGGAGGTGCTCTAGCTCAAAGAGTCATCACCTTAATTTATGTATATAAGAGAAAAATAAGACCTTGTAATCTCTTGGATTCCTAAAAGTAGTCCTTTATGCTTGTGAGAACTGATTTATTGCAAATGTCATGAAAGACAATATGGATTCCTTGTTTTTAAAAGCACCTCAATGCAAATCTTTCTGTTTGGTTGTTTTCGTAAATAAAACATGATAGAATGATAAGATCATTATATTTTCTGGAGATGTCCATATTTATCAGAAGTTTATACATTTATTGATTAGACTATGAATACCTGTTAAAGTCAATATTAGGTTGTATTGACTCCTTTGCATGTGTTTCCTGTCTAGCAGAAATCTTCATTTGTATGAGTTGTTCTTTTGTGGGGTTTTAAGATAATGGGTAGAGGTAGAGGAAAGGGGAAGAAGTTAACTGTTACCAATCATGATGATCCTGGAAGTGGTGAGGAAGAGAAAATTCCTGCACAGAAGAGAAGGGGAAGGCCACAGAAACCACTAAAGGATGAAATTGATGAAGAAGTTGAAAAACTAGAAGAGGAAGACAGTGAGAATGCAAAATCTGGTACACCAAGCAAAGAGACAAAGAGCCCTCCTGCAACAGAGAATGGAAAGAAGAGGAAAAGAAACTCACAGGTAAAAGAGAAGGCAGATTCTGTCAAGGAGGAAAATGGTAATGGAACCCGATCAAGCACTGATGATTCGACTAAATCTAATGGATTTCGGCATAACGGAAGCAGGCGAAAAAGCAAGCCTCGTCGAGCTGCCGAAGCAGGTGTTGAGTGCAAGTGAGACTGTGGCTTGTTATAGAAACGGGTTCTCCCATTTCACACTACTGGATTGCGGGATAGGAAGTGTGACCTAGTAAACCTCTAGTTTCATAATGCTTTTCTTTTTGTTTTTTGTTCACCATTTTGGTAGTTCCTTATTCTTCCTTTTTAATTTAGATTGTGAGATTTGGAATTGATTCTGCTGGTTGTAATTTTCCATAATGCTATAGTATTTTATGATTTCATATTAGTTTTTGTATTATATAAAAATGCATGACATGCTTAAGCTGTTTCTATTTTCTTTTGTCATTCTTTAAAATGATATTAATGTTGGCTGATATATCTCTGTTCAATTCACAGCATTGTTTCCCCTCTAGTTAAAATGCCCTTGTTTAATAATTAATAACAGTATTTATCTCTTATTTCCTTGGATTATTATTATTTTTTTAATTTTATTTTTCCAGGTTCTTATTCTACCAATGATTGAATACCATCTGAACTCAAGACAAATAATTGCACTTCACATTTAGCTTTTTTACTCCTAGTTGGCTCATGTGCATGATCATTCTCTCGTACTTCTATATTGTATAAGTTTTGTATGTGTGTTCATTTACTATTTATTTACTTTTGGATTTATCAGATAATTGGTGGATCTATGTCTGCATAAAATCCTTTAGGAAACACAGTAAGCTTGCTCAAGAAAGTGTTTATGCCATGTTACAGACGATTGTCGATTTATGCATACTGAATTGTTAGGAATATGATTAGATTTGTTGACAATTGATGTCTCTTATTAGCTCGTATTAACAGTGTTCTGGAGCATTAATTAAAAGATTAAAAGAATAATAGGTGGAGAGTATCCATGCAAAGGCTCTAATGAATAGCTTCCTGGAAATTTTTATGTGCTAAAACTATTCAACTTGAAAAAATTTATATTTGTGATTTAAAATCACTTCATGCACTCCTTGAATGGGTGAAGAGAAGCATGGCATGGAAGAGAGTTGTGGTAAATCACAGTTGGATTTTCGAAATACTCGGTGCATATCTGCTAGCTTCTTGTACAGGTTATTCCTATGTCCTTTGAAATGGTTGTGGTATTGTTAAAATTCGAGGTGAGTTGATTTGATTTTTAGTTTCTTTTATCTTTGTTGAATAGGCCTGAGTACTTGAGTTATTTTGCCCAAGTGCTTTTCCATAGCACTTTCTAGCATGGACGTTTTTCTTTCGTTGAAAACCTGAAACTTGAGCTGCCTTTACTCTTTCTAAAAACCTAGCAATGGGGACTGTGAACGTCTCCCACTACTATGTGTGTTGCTAATGTGGAGGATGGAGTAATGATACAGGGAGGACTTTAAGTGTGATGTATCTTTTAAAATCACCATTGAATTTAAGATGATCATTATTGAATTTTGATCAATTTGTGATTTTAAAAGACACATCATATTTGGGAGGATTTAAGGAGGACTAGTTCTCCTTTTATTATTAATTGTGGAGGATGTCCTCCTATTTTCAAATAAAAGGTGATCTAGAGGCTCCTCTTCTTGACTATATAAAGCACAAGTCACATCTAAAGAAAGATTATACTTGCTAAGGAAATACTTGGTCTGAAATCTTTTTTAGGTCGCCAACCAAAGAATAAAGGCGTGTTAGGAAATAGCTTTTCCTGTGCTAGACAAAAAAGCTAGGGCATTGTTGAGCAAAGGGGGTAAAGGCACTCTCAAGTGGATTTAGGCATTGTTTGTTTCGACGTAAAATTTTGTTTGAAGATGTTTTTCCTTTTTTTATTTTATTTTATTTATTTTTTAAGTGTGTTGCATAGTGAAAAATATTGGACAACTTAAAATTATTTTTAGTTGACCGAAGAAAATAATATTTATGAGACGTAAAAGATGGGGTCATCAACCATGTGAATCTTTATATTAATCATTAGAATATGGAGAAACTCTTAACAACTTTCTGTTAAAGACTTGAATTTTTCTTTTTTAAATTGCTTGTTCATGATGTGTTATGGAAGAGTTTGACGATAGGTTGATTTCCAGATAAGGAATTTTGGGGGGTTGGGAGAGAGTTTGACAATAGGCTGCTTTCAAGTTGAACTGCAGTTGTTTTAATAAAATAAGGAAGTAATTGCAAACTCTAAGTAGGGAGAAAAGAGATAAAAGAAGTTTGGGAATTTGGATAGTTCGGTCTTAGAAGCTTACGTCCACCACAACGAAGTGTAAATTGTTAAGAGAATAAAGCCGAGAAACATTGTTTGGGGTAAAATAGTTATTTACAAGGGAAATATGACGGTTAATATATTCATAAATAAATAAAAAAGACTGTTAAAGTATTAATTAAATGATTACATTCACGTTTATCATATCTAACTTTTGAAATAAGTAGTGATTTAACTTAACATAAAAAAAAAAAAAAAAAATAAATAAAAAGTTAAGAATTTAAATATTGTCTGTGTTTCTTTTTGTAGAAGCATTTGCTATATCTGTTGCGACAAATGTAACCTCCCATGGCAATATGGCATGATACTTGGTGGGACAACATTTTATAGTAGATGGTGACTGATTTTAAGGAGAAGTCCCTTCTTTGTCTAGTTGTCAAGCTGATGTTTGTTGCCACAGCCTACTCCTTGTGAGAGAAAAATTCTAGAATTTTTTAGGCAAATACTATAATAGTTTTGGAACTCTCTTAGAAATTTATAAATTTTCTTCAAGGTTAGAGTTATGATTATTAGCTTCTTGCATTGTTTTCAGCCATCTCCCATTATTTGGTGGACAATTAATTTTAAAAAATACACGTGAGAATCACTATATTTTAAATGCACGTCAATTTAGTAAATTAATTTTTTTTTAACCTAATTTGAGAAAAAACTTTATTCTTATTTGGCAGACGTTCGGGTTTTTTTTTTTTTTTTGGAATGTAATTAGCTGTAGAACATGAGGGTTCAAAGCGTATGGGTTGTGGTTGGCCCAAGTATAGGCTTCTGAACAAGCTTCATGTTGGCCCAAGTCACATAGGCCTTAATAGATAATAATTTCTTGAAAGACCAAGTGGCAGCCCAATCCAATCAATTGGCTCCAAATTCATAGCATTTGTTTTGGTAACTTCACTGAAGACCTCCTGAACTTCCACTCAATTTGACAAACCCCACAAACTTTAAAATCTTTCAATTTAATCATCTGAACTTTCAATTTCAATCAATTTGGACTACTCTATCAGATTTTAAACGTTAAATAACGTTTATACCCCTAATTTTTTTTATAAAATTTTAACTTTACCCTTAATTTCAAAACCTTTTTTTATTTAAAAAAAATGAAAAATTAGGGATATTTTTATCCTTTTTAGTATTTCTAATAGCTAAATTTGACCGAAGGGTTCAAATTGAGAGCAATTGAAAGTTTATGAGACTAAATTAAGAGATTTTGAAGTTTAGAGATGTTTGTCAAATCAAGTAAAAGTTCAGGGGTCTTCAGTGAAGTTAACTTTTTATTTTTATTTATTTATTTTTTAAGGTTCAAATAAATAAGATTAGAAGAGAAAATATATATATATATATATATATGAAAATCATCCGGAATATCCCTTTTGACAAGTTGATGTAAAAAGTCTAGATATTTGAATTATAATAATAAAACAACTGTATAGACGTCACGGTGTGATCACATGATTCACAACGGCATCACTTGTCAATAACGACGTTAATTAGCGCCACAGCTGTCTATTTAAGCACACACTGTTTTGTCCGTTTGGATAGGTTCACGTCGAGGCTTTTTAAGACTTTTCAAAAATGTATTAATTAAATTATCAAGCCTTTTATTTTTTTTTTCTTATCTTCACCATGAATAAACTAATTAAGATGAGTCATGGGCCATGGCCTCCCTTAGTTTTAATTTTTTCATTAAACTTAAAAATTAATTAGTTTGATTCCAATTAAAATTAATCTTATATATATATATATATATATATATATATATATATATATATATATTTTGGTCCATTAAAATGAGAAAATTTGATTCCATCCCTGATCATCATGGTATCAGAGCCGTTGTTTCTCTATTCATGTATTAAAATAATAATTAATAATTAAATGCATAAGTTCCTTTGAATTTAAGTCTATGAGATATAAAAGGGCATTTTACAACCATCTATATTCGCATCTTTGCTTCCTAGTCAACCTAGCATGAGAGCTCATTTCCAGGCATCAATGTCTGCTGAAATGTGTATATATATGGATAAACATGTATGACCTTTCGTTTTGATTGCTGAGGCAGAGAAATCTGTCTCCACAAAATCTGAAAAGAAAAGGGACTTCATGGTTTCTATCTTTAATAATATTTTTCCTTTGAATATTCTTCTTATGGATTATACTAAGAAAACCCTAATCTCGTTTCTCACACATCTGTTAAAATAAAAGGTTTTTTTTTTTTTTTTTTTTTTTTTTGGGATAATACTAACTTGGTGGGGAAGTGCTAGGGAGTCAAACAAATAAACCCAGAGAAATTTTCAAACTAACGTGGCAGACCGTGAGTGGCAGACAATGAAGAGGGAATTACATTTTTTTTTTTTTTTTTTAATTTAAAAACCTTTGCCACGTGATCAGTTTGAAATTTTTTTCGAATTCATTTGTTTGGCTTCCTAGCACTTCTCAACTTGGCATATTGAATATTCAATAGATTTATTAGGACGTGCAGTACTAGTAATCTAAAAAAAAAAAAATAAGTTTGAATATTTGTCACACCATTGCGAATAACTTATTAACTAAAATGAAAAATTGGTCCACGTCCCATGCATTGGATTTTTCATTTCTATTATTTTAATTTTGTTTATGAATAATATTTTCGACTTCCACGTACGAGAAGGACATTAATTGGCAACATCTTATCTGCACGTATTTTCCATTGACAAATTGTTTGTCAATGGAAAATACGTGCAGATAGATAAGATGTTGCCAATATATGTCCTTCTAGCTAGCTAGGTTGGAAAATATTGTTCATAAACAAGATAAAAAAAAGTAAAAGAAATGGCCTAGGTGTCAATGTCGATCGATTAAAGATAAAATTCCATAATTTTGAGGCTGTACGAAGAGTCAATTTTTACGCACATTCTACTCGTTTTATTAATGAGATAGATAATGTGCTTTGAACAAGTTTGGCATGCAAGACACGGAAAGAAAGACTCTGCTAGCTATATCTGCTATCATTTTAAAAGGGTTAGTCAAGTTATAATTGGAGTTTCTTAAATTGTATATAAAGTTTAATTTCACCTAAAAATTAGGAACCAATATAAAATTTAACACCCATAAACTCTTTATAATCTACCCACTTTATGTGGGTTGATCATTATAATTTTAACTCTATGTGCCGTGTGGGCTAATCATCTCGCCAATATATGTGAGAAAGATGTCACATATGCATACTATTACTCGATAAAGACTAGTTAAATTGTAATTGGAGGGTTTTTTTTTTTTTTTTTTTAAAAAAATTGAATTGGGGAGAATGTTACAAGGGGGTGTCGTTTTCAGTCTTGATCCGAAAGGAAGAGAGAGTGGGAGACCTAAAAATACGGGTGGGCTCAACCCAAAACAGAAATTACGATGCATAATCAATTAGAGTTTCTTATAATTGCTTATGAAGCACTTATGAAACACTTTTATAATGATATCTCCCACTCTAAGTGAACTAATCATTTTTCCAATGTTACCCATGTATATATGTACAGAAAGATCTCGTTTTCTTGGACCATTAATTTTGTTTTTCTTGAAGTAAGTTAATTTCTTTATAGGATAAACTTATATGACTTTGTAATTATTGCTGAGTCTAAAATTCTATCTTTTTATAAGACTTTTCCTCCAACAATCTTGTTTCGGCCACTGGATCATTGCTTCAATTGTGGAGGCGCACGCATATATATATATATATATATATATATATATGATTAGAAAATAAATATTTGCATAATTCATTTTAATTTGTGATTATTGTAACCCTTAATAAGAGAAAAAAACTGCAAATCCAATATCTTATGGTTTCAACCACGCCGAATATTTGTAGAAGATTTTTATGGAAAGAGTTTTGCAATGGGTGGTTAAAAAAACCTACCTTAATTGAGTAAATTTAGAGTAAACTTCATCTAATTAGATGGACCTATATATGATTATGAGGTAAGATTGACAATTAAAGATATGACTCGCAAACATGACACAAAATTAAAGAGCAAGAGTTGATTTGTTTAATTAAACGGGTTAGGTTAGTATTGACCTATATAATCTTATACCTATACTTTCATGCGACCCGAACTTGACACACAACTTGAACATGAGGCATTATGTTGGTTATTATGGTAAATATAAAAGTATGATACAAAGTAAAATTGTAGCATTTCGAAGAATATAATCATTCCAAAATTAGGACTCGGTCCAAAGAGGCCCCATTTTTTTTGAGAGCCTTATCCCTATCCAACCAGCCACTATTATGGGCTTACGTGTAGATACGACAAGTTCATTGGCTAACCTAATTATCTTTAGCATTATTATTATTATTATTATTATTTTTGAAACCATTATCTTTAGCATATGAAAGTGGTAATTATATTAATTTGATTATCTATTAGTAAAGTTATCTTTAATTAATAAATGAAAAATATGCCTATCCAATCAACTATTATGTGCCTACTGCCTACGTATATATAAAACAAGTTCATTTGCTCAAATTTAATTATCTTTAGGATTTTAAAATGCTTATATATATATATATATATATATATATATATATATAAAGATCACCGTATAATTATATTGATGGCTTGAGAAATTACAAATAATTTCATTGTTTTTTAATATTAAAACTTTGCAATAAATTTATTGATTTGTTTTTAATAGTACAAATTAATAAACTAGTCCATATCATTGCGGTCCATCCCTATATATATATATATATATATATATAT